>NC_056743.1:291290443-291572943 GCF_019279795.1 Protopterus annectens
GGGTGAAGGGGGAATTGTTCCCCTGCATAAATTAATTTATTTTCTGCATTTTTTATGCGGTGGGTAGTATTTTATCAGGTTTTTGCAGTTTGATGTTTGCTTATTGTTTGCTTACTCATACATTATATAGGGCAGGTTACTGAAAGGTTATTATGCTGTGGGTGTCTGAGCTTTCACAACTCGACCAAAAGTTGCTACTACTGAAGTAGTGTAATTGATTAACCTGGTTTGATGAACTGTAGTTGTGTCTGTTGCTTTGTTATGGTTGGGCAACCATGCAATTAGTATATATAAGTAAGAGAGTGTGGATGCAGAGACACCACATTATTTGGATGTGGGGGTGAATCCTCCCCTATAAAGATTAGTGCTATGGTATGTGCTTGTAGCATGTGTTTTATGTATTCATATATGCTGGGTAGTGTTTTAGATAGCGACTGTGTGGTAGTTTGTAGCTTTAGTCAATGTAATGTGTATATCTTGACAGTGGTTGTTTTTAGGGTGACTTAATGTATACATTTTTGACCAACTACAAAAGTGTTGTTTATATACATGTATTTTCTGTATCAAATAATTAATATGAAATTTCATTGAGTGAGTGAATATCGAAAAATACACACAGCAGCTGAAGCAAGCATTTAGACCCTTAAAAACCCAGAACATCTTTGATTTACAGTTTCTTTAAGACAGTACACCCCCTTCTGTATCCCCACATGGGAACTGCACCCCTCACCTCCAAAATGGCATACTTACTCTGAGATTGACTAACTGCAGAGATGTCAGAAAATTATACTGCTGCACAATGTCTACAAATACCACTCCTTACCCATTGACATGTAAAACGATTTTGTAAGGGATCAAACCCCTCCACTATTGTACCATTACTCTTTCTACTATACTTTCAGTATGTTAACCAATGGTAACTGGTGGCCTCAAAGAAAAAAGGGCCTACAGGGATCTAGTGAATGAGCAAAGCTAACTTGAATGGGACAAAACTATATTAAGCCAGGGCAATGACCAGTTATCCGTGACCAAGCAACAGTTGGGGTCAGTCACTTTCATCCAAAAGCTGTCTCATCCACAACCTTTAGCCATTTTATTGACTATATACATCTCAGATATCTGACTACAATCAAAAGGTCCTGGCATAGGGGAAATGGAGTTGCCCATCTTACATACTCCCTCCATAAATAGCCCTCTTCTGTTTTCACTGTCCCAGCACTACATAACTCACACACATTACTTATTTCCTTGTTTAACACTTTGTCTTACTCTTCAGCTTTTCCTCTGCTGTCTAAACCCACCCTAACTGGCTAAGACTATAGTGTAAGAAATGTAGAAAAAGCAACTAAATTACAGGCAGTGTCTACAGCCACAAATAATATCTGATCCGATTAATTTATCTGAAACACCTACACCTACACACACACACACACACACACACACACACACACACACACACACACACACACACACACACACACACACACATAAATGTATAAATAAATGTACTGTGGTTCTGTCCCACAGGTTGAATGGCAGTAGCAGCACCCTGCAGAATAATGGAAGAGTTAACACAGCAGACATATAAAAAGATGCATCTAATATCCTCCGTAGGCCCATTTTTACCACTCTCAAAATCTCAGGGAGACCAGTAATAAGGCATAATTGATCTATTCTGTATTTGGAGTAGATTGAGCACTGTGCTTGCTTAAGAACCAGCCCAACTGACTTATTTCTTTTTCTATTTTTTTAACTAAATTTAGAACTCCTTTTTTGTTTAGTAGCATGCATGGAGCTTTGAGTTCCCAAAATACAAAAATCAACTATTTTTTAAAGAAGCAAAACATTAATATTTTGTTTGAAATAAAGAATTATTTTCAATCAGATTTTTTAACTGTTTTGCACAGATGCCCAGCGGAATGTGTCCAGGTAATTCAGGATTAATTAGTGATCCAAGTACTGCAAGTGATGGACAGGTAGGATTGAAATAGGGGCAACTGCTAGCTCACAAATTTTGGAGAGGGTGGGCAGCAATTTAGTTGACTGAAGTACTGGCACCAAGAAGAATGCTTGTTTGCAAGCCTAGCCAGTCGTACCAAATATATGACAGTTTTATATCTTAATTCCCCAGATATGAGATGGGTAGTGTTAGGATAGTGGGTCTTTAGATTTTGGAGCCCTGAGTCATTTTGTAGACTGCCTCTGTCCATGGGCAGTACCCTGGGCATGAATGTATGGTTCCTCATCCATTTATCAAAATTCCTTTTCAAGACAGTGAGGGATGATCTTTATTTTCTGAAGATGGGAAGTTTATTCCATAGACAAGGTAGCCTTTGGGATACTCATTTGCCTCTCTAGCAAGTTCTGTAAAAGAAAAAAACTGGTGCAATAGACACCGTGGCTTAAAATATTAATAAACTTCAGCAAAAAAGGTTAAAACATTATTAAACTTCAGTAAAAAAGGTAAGCAATTTCACGGAAAACAAACCTGTTTCTTCAGAGCATAAAAAAAGTTACACAAACAACACACACATATATATATATATATATATATATATATATATATATATATATATAGACAGATAGCTATATATATAGATATATATATATACATTTCAAAAAGACATTCTGCAATGAAAACAATGTTCCAATCTAAAAACACAGCCCACTGTATTAAGGGACTGGACAGTGAAGCTCTGCTGTATCAACACACCCCTTTAAAAACAAGAATGCATTGTTGGTCAGGTGTAAGTCATCTATCAATAAACAATATGAGATGGAGTAAATGGATAGGGCCTTTCGTCAGTCTGTATAAGACTTGTTTGTTATCCATTCTATTTTTAGTGAGATACCTCTGGGTTCACAATTGTACTCAGCAGTGTGTACATTCCCCCTGTGATTGTGTTGTGCAGTGTGCTAAGCAGTCTGCACATTCCCACTGTGCATATGTTGTGCAATGAGCTCAGCAGTATGTATGTTCCCCTGTGCTTATGCTGTGCAACATGCTTGGTACTGTGTACATTCCCACTGTGTTTATGTTGAGCAATGTGCTCAGCAGTGTGTACTTTCCTCCTGTACTTATGTTATGCAATGTGTTCAGCAGTGTGCACACTCCTGCTGTGCTTATGTTGTGCAATGTGCTCAAGAGTATTCATAGTCCTACTGTGCTTATGTTGTGCAATATGATCAACAGTGTGCACATTCCCACTGTGCTTATGTTTTGCAAATTGCTTGGCAGTGTGTACATTCTCACTGTGCATATGTTGAGCAATGTGCTCAGCAGTGTGCACATTCTCCCTGTACTTATGTTATGCAATGTGCTCAGCAGTGTGCACACTTCCGCAGTGCTTATGTTGTGCTATGTGCTCAAGAGTGTTCACATTTGTGGTGTGCTTATGTTATACAATGTGCTCAGCAGTGTGCACATTCACACTATGCTTATGCTGTGCAATGACATCATCAGCATGCACATACCTCAGAGATTATGTTGTGCAGTAATCTCAGCAGTGTGTATATTCCCCCAATACTTATGTTGTGCTATTTGTTCAGCAGTGTGCACATTCCCCCTGTGCTTATATTTTGCAATCTGCTCAGCAGTGTGTACATTCCCACTGTGTATAAGTTGAGCAATGTGCTCAGGAGTATGTACATTCCCCTTGCCTTATGTTTTGCAATGTATTCAGCAGTGTTTACACTCACCCTGTGTTTATGTTGTGCAATGTGCTCAAGAGTGCACACATTTCCACTGTGCTTATGTTGTGCAGTGTGCTCAGCAGTGTGCACATTCCCCCTATGCTTATGTTATGCAATGATCTCAGCAGTGTGCACATACCCCCTATGCTTATGTTGTGCAATGTGCTCAGCAGTGTGTACATTCCCACTGTGTTTATGTTGTGCAATGATCTCAGCCATGTGAAAATATCCCCAGTGATGATGCTGTGTGATGTCTAGAAAGTATGTGCATTCCTGCTTATATGATATTGTCAGATGTGTGCAATAGTGTATACATTCCACCTATGATGATGTTGTGGAATGTGTGCAGGAATATATACATTCCTAGGTGTTGATGCTATCTGATGTGTACTGGAGTGTCTACATTCTCTGTGGACTGATGTTGAAGAATGTGCTCAGCAGTGTGTATGCGCCCCCACATGCTGATGTTTGGGATGTCTAAAGAAGTCTGCACATTCCTGCCTAGCTGATGTTGTCAGATGTGTGCAGTAGTGTGTACATTCACCATTCACTGATGTTGTGCATGTGTAAAGGAGTGCATACATTCCCACCGGGCAGATATTGTTGGATCTGTACAAGGATCTGTACATTCCCATAAGCTAATATTGTTGGATGCACTTCTTCCCACTGGACTGATGCTGTGGAATATTTTTTTTTTGTTTTGCAAATCAACATATTTATTAAACTCTAAAATTACAATAAGCAGAGAAAAGAGAGCATTTTTCGATCAAACAATATAAATTTCTAAGGAATATTCAATCATTACAAAAATCAATGCACATATAGGTGATAATAAATGATAGTTGTACATCAACAAGACTCCATGCATCCATCCTCAACTCCTTTATCCCATGTTGCACAAGGGGTCAGGGTTTCACTTCGGCAGTGACAGTCATCTCGAGCAAAGCTTTAAACTGCCGGGTGGCTAGCCCTGCAAGACTAACCATATTTAATAACCATATTTAAAAAAAGTAAATATAGATTTATTATGCCAGTTGCACCTGGGAAGTCATTCATCCCTGGTAACTATCATATTGGCAACACACCCTTTAGAGCTAACCCAGTAATCAGGGACTTAGGGACACACATAGATAGCAATCTAACCTTTGACCATCATGTGTCTACAATAGTAAGGAAATCATTCTATGTTTCGTAACTTATAGACAAAGATATGGCATCTAAGAACAGGGAAGTCATTGTTCCACTGTATTTGGCATTCATAGGACCTATCATTGAGTACAGTACCCCCTATGGTATGTACCCAACCAGGCATATCCAACAACTGGAATGTTCACAGAGGTTACTCAGTAAAAGAATACAGGGCGTAAGTAAAATGTCTTATGCAGATTGCCTCAAGGCCCTAATCCTGCATTCCAGCCTACAGGCTTTTGAGGAGAGATCTATGCCTGGCATACAGGACATTGTCAGACTCCACTCTGATGGACTTCATAAATATCGACAAAACAAGCAGCACCAGAATTACCCATTTTAAAAACTTAAACCTTGCCTGTGATATAAATAGGACCTGCTGGAGAGACAGGTATGTATTGCAGAGACTGCCCCATCTATGGAACAGGCTACCCATCCATATGAAGCACAGTTCCTCCCTAACGCAATTCAAGTGCAATTTGGACAATTGGATGGGGAACCGGAAATTCATCCCTGGTTTGGCACCTATGTCTCTAATGGACACAGGCAACCTGTAAATGGTACATCTCCCAGGTCCCTGCTTACATTTATCAAGGGTATCAGAATTTGTCAGAGATATGGGATGCATGGCTATGCTTAAAAAGGCCATTGTGGCCGTTAGCCTAGTAAGCACCTATGAACCTATGAACTTATGATATATATAAATAAATAAATAGTGTCCAAATTGGTATAATATCAATGATATTTAACACAAATCAGTAAAAATCTCAAAAAGAGATTTAATGAAGAACTCATAATATGAAAATCAGATTAAAATTATAAAGCTTTATAAACAAATTATTCTGGTATGGACATAGAGATTTTAAACCTAAAATGAATAAAGACCATAACAAAATTGTTATTCTTTCTTAAGGCAAAGCTAGAAGAGCAATCATTATGATCAATAGCCCGTTCTTATGTTATGGCCAATTTACTACCTCAGTATTTTCCCACTCAGAATAATGTAAGCTCACACTACTGCTGCCAGTTGAATAATCTACCTATTCTGAGGGTAATGACAAGGAACTATGGATATGTGGCAGATTAAGCTGGGGCAAACAAACAGATGTGGGGCACATTTATTCCCATTACTTCTATCTAAGTTACTACAATAAACCAAATCTTTACTGCTGGTATGCGTTCCCAAATTTTATGAAGCACAGTGAGTTAATATGAGTCACAGACCAGTCATACAGAAATGTTATTTATTCCATTATCAGCCTTGACATAGAAATCTGATCCCCATTATGAATCAGGTACACTATCTTCTCATACACATATGGTATACACTTTTGGTTTGTAACCTCTTTAAAAAAATGTGGACTATTTAAAATACCTTGTGGGCTCATTTTAAAACTAGCCAATGATCACTGGTCAGAATCAAACCATTTTCCCTCTATCTATGAGGTGAAGGCCTTAAACATTATGCCAGACCCACCAGTCTCTTAAATTAACAAGGTGGTTACCTGCTGAAGAAAGGGCAAATTCCTTAAATTGCATAGTAAGCAGATAAAAAGGTAGGATGCTCGGATCTTAGTTACAAAATGCAGTGAAATAACATTTAGGAAATGACCATTTAAAGGATGAAGGGACCCATGTACATGTGCAAAAAAAGGAGCTCTAGAAATGATATATCTTACTTGTAAAAACTTCCAAAAGGCCTTATACGGAAGATTCCAAGCATCACAGAGACTTACAAAACTGTGTAGTGCATGCTTGCCATCCACTTCAGTAATTAAGTGATATAACTAATTTATACCCCTGGCTTTTGATTCAACATTGACTATGTGATGTCCTTCACTAATAGAATTAGGGTTACCCCGCAATGGTATTGCTGATCCCCATATATCAGACCAACTTGTAATCTTTGAGAGTGTTTTTATTGCCACATCTTTATAATGCAAAGTATGCCAATTCCTCAAACATTTTGGCAGACATTTGGGGTACCAACTATGTCCCTGTGAGAGTAGTGCCTGAATCAGCTTATCCTCTAGGAATGCTCATATTGGTCTATAATTGTGATCTGAAGAAAAAATATGTGCTAGATGAAAGGCTCTATGATAGTTTCTCCAGTCAGGAATGCCCAGTCCCATATCATCAGTAGATGCAACTCTTACAACCTTATTTACTTTTTGTGCTTCCCATTCTAAATAAAGATGTGTAGCAGTTTCAAGGATGAACAAGTGAGGGAGGGGGGATGTGGAGAAATAAACATCTTAACTGCAGCAATATGCCCACATACATTTCCTCCATCTATGAATCCAAATAAAGGCCTTATCACAAATGCTCTGTCGGTTGCTACTTAACATTTTATGATTATCAGGAGTCAAACCTAATACCTACTATGAGGGATTTTTTAATGTTCATTGGAAATAAAATGTACAGCCAGAGTACATAAGAGAATTTGCAGCTAAATTAACAGGAACTAATTCAGTTTTGGCTGGATTCACTGAGATCAGTGACAGCCCCAAATTCCTCAAATCACATTTTTGTAATGAAAATGTCTTGCACTGGATTGCTTGTCAAAATTAAGCAAAAATACTCTAATGTCAGTGTCAAAAAAGTCCACCCTGCCATTGTGGTTGCCTAATTTATCAATCTATTAACTGGCTCTGTAGCTAGTAAGAACAATGGAAGAAAAAGAGGACAACCTTGCTGGGTGCCCCTTTGTAAAAGGAAGGGCCTAGAGACAATGTTGTTGGTAAGCACAGCTGCAATTGGTTCTTTGTAAGGAACTTTAACCATACAAAACATTCTACTGAAACATCATACATTCTATCATTTTCCTTAAATAGGCCCATCAAACAGAATCAAAAGTTTTTTTCAGAATCTACAAAAGTGCCACAGATGGCACAGGTACATTCTTAAACCCTTAAAAATATAGCAACCTGGTGTAGAGATGACCAGCACTACTCCCCCCTTTAATAAAAGGAGCCTACATATTTAGAATCAGCTGAGGTAAAATTCCTTCTAGCCTCTGAAGTAAAAGTTTGCCGTAAATATTAATATCCACATCGAGGAGGGATATGGGCCTATAGTTGGGGGGGGGTCCTTGTTAGGATTAGGGAGAAATGTAATTGTAGAAATGGTTGAAAATGGTAATTTGCTTTGGTATACTGACAAGCATTAAAGATTAACTCCAACCCTGTGATTAATTCTTGTTGTAGGGCCATAAAGAGTTTTATATTTTCTAAACGATACAGGGTTGCAAAATGAGGTCAGTCAGAATTCTTCCCATGCCACAGACACTTGACTTTCTTAATTAGTAATAGTATTCCTAAAAGATTCTAATGTGTTTTTAGCCTAGGTAGGAATGCTGCGATGTTCCAGTTTAAGAGTTTCCAGACATACTAGAATTGGCATACAGGTATGGGGAGAATGAGAAATAAAGTGCTTCAAAGTGGCCTGAACTTAAGCTTTGATTTTAATTTTTTAAAGGATTAATGGGTTCATTCTCCATCTACCCCTTGAAGGGGGAGATATTTGTGGGAGTAAACCAAGAGAAACCGTCTCATGGTCAATGTTTGGAGCTTGCATAATGTAGATATCTACAACAAAATTGGCGAAGCCCGCTGAGATTATGTAGGAGCTGATAAACTACTGGACACTCCTTGAGGCAAAATGTTCTTAAAGGAAGGTTCTCAGAGGTTCATCATTTTCCAAATATCAACCAACCCCAAATTTCTGTGGCCTTCATGGATAGCCTTTTGAGCTCTGATATGGGTTTCACTTTTAGGGGCAATTCTATCACATATCACCATGGAAATAATATCCCAACCCTGGAAAATATATTATCCTGGTTTTCCCACAACATTCACTATGAAACCCTCATCCTTGGTGATGTCAACATTGACTAGTCCAATCTTACTACTGACTCTCCGCAACGTAGCATTAACTTACAGGGGTACCATCAGCTGATAAACACCCCCACCCGCCTGCACAAAACCTTTTCCTCCAGCTCCACTATCAATTGGATCCTCACTAACTCCCCTAACCTCTACCATAATCCATCTACTCTACCTGACTCCTTAAGTGACCATCTTCCAATCTTCATTCTAAGACACTCTACCCAACTACCCAAATCGCACCACTACAGAGACTGTCATAAACTCTCCAACTTTAATATCTCCCATTCAGCGCCATACTGTCTAGTATTGACTGGTCCACCCTCAAAGAGATCCCTCTCTATGATGCAGTGAGTAAACTCAACAGCATCTTCTTGGACACCCTAAACTCCCTTGCCCCCTCTGGGAGAATTAGAATCAAATTCAATTATGCCCCTTGGCATTCTAAAGATACTAGATCCATAATGCATAAAAGAGACTGTGCCTGGAAAGCCTGGATCAAAACAAAAGCACCACCCCTACGGCAAAATTATAGGCAACTGCAAAATCTTGCCAAGAAACAAATAAATAAGGACAAAAAAATCCTACTACAGCTCCCCCCAAATCAATAGCTTATCCAACCTCATAAGTTTTGGTCAACCCTAAACAAACTTCTTTCTCCTGGCTGTCCCTCCAACCCCTTCCCCTTCCCAAATAAACCTCATTCAGCAACTGTTACCCTCGTCAATAAGAACTTCATTGACACAATTCAAAAACTCAATTCCTCCAGCTCTAACACAACTGCCCCCCTCCACCTCCTAACCCACACAACACAAACCTTTTCTCCTTCCAATCTGTTTCCACTTCCTGCATTAAATCTCTACTTCTGAAGCTTAAACCCTGCTCTCCCTCCACAGACAATCTTCCTCCTTCCTTCCTCAGACTAGCTGCTGAATCTATAGCTTATCCTGTATCCATTCTAATAAACAGATCCAGTCAAGAATCAACTGTCCCTCTCTTATGGAACTCCTTCTTCACCATTCCCCTGCACAAAGGAGGAAACTCAACTGACCCTTCCAACTACAGACCCATCGCCATCCTATCCCCACTATCTAAAATACTCGAAAAATGCATTCACTCATAGCTTCTTAAGTATATCTTACAACAAAACCTCCTTACTCCCACTCAACATGGTTTCCGGACTAACTACAGAACAACTACTGCCCTCCTTTCATTTACCCATACTATTGATGAGGCCCGTGACAATAACCAACTCCTAACCTGCTTCTTCCTTGATCTCTCCAAAGCTTATGACACAGTCTCCCATCCTATCCTCCTATCTAAACTATCCAGTCTCAACCTATCTCCTACCTCCCTAGTCTGGTTCTCCAGCTACTTCTCTGGTAGGCTAAAATCTGTCAGATGGCTCTCATCCTGCTCTCCCTCCATTCCAGTCACAGCAGTTGTTCCACAGGGTCCTGTCCTGGACACCCTACTGTTTAACATTTTTACCAATGAACTGGACACATCCTGCAAAAATCAGCCCTAATCCAATATGCTGATGATTCGACTCCATCTCCATTGCTAACAATATCTCTGAACTCCATACTCAAACACAAGATGCCTTTCTATCTGTTGAAAAGTGGCTATCTGATAACCTTTTCATACTAAACCCAAAGAAAAACAAACTCCTGCTCTTTCCTCCACATTCACTCTCCCAACATAAGTCCACATTTGTTATCACATCCTCTAATAACACCATAATATAACCAGAACCTCACACCAATCTTCTAGGTGTCATCATTGATGATGAACTCAAATCCAACCTAGATATACTCCATTGTATAAAAAAAAAACCCCACCAGAAACTAGGTCAGCTTAATCACAATAGAAAATTCCTAACTGCCAATTATAGACTCTCCCTGGTACAGGAACTTCTCCACTCCCTTCTCAATGCTGGCCCTGTCCTAACTAACATTCAGTCCACATCCCTGTCCAAACTACAACAAACATACCACAAAATAGCAAGGTTCATCTCAAACTCCCCTTACAACTCTCACCATTGCCTTGCACTCAACTCCCTCCAATGGCTTGAACTCCCCAAACTACTCCTTTTATCACAATTTCAAATCATACACTCTGTACTATACAAACCATCCTCCTGCCCATGTCTCCCCTCCTGGTATCCACCTATACTCCCACAAGGACCCTCCGCACCTCATACCAGCAGCTCCTTGTCATTTACAAACCAAAGAAAACTGTGGGCAAACTACTCTATAAATGTTCCATAGCCCAAGCTTGGAATAAACGTCCTTTAAACTTACACTCCATTACCCATCCATTACACTTTAAAACAGAACTCAAACTTTATCTGCTTAACAACAAAACTTGCCCCTGTCAGGACCCTACATAACCCCTCCTTTTTTTTCTTTATACCTCATTCCCATCATATGTCCACTTGTATTAGTTTTAACCTCTCTCACTGTGTTACCTGCTGGTACTTACCCAGAAATGATAATCTCTAAACAATGATAGCCCACTCATTGCTACTGTTTATGCTATTTATGTGCATTGCTACTTGACTTTATTTTGTGTATATTTTCTGTCTACTTTGTCTTCTTATCTTAACCATATTGTAATAATATTATTCATGGAGTGTAAATCTGTACAATACTGTAAATTGTTTTTGTAACTGGAGCTTATTTTCTTTTGTTTTTTTTTTTTACCTGCATTGGAATATTAGTTTTCTTTGAGTGTAAATCTGTATAATACTATAAATTGATTTTGCAGTTTGGAACTTTTCTCCTCGGGTCTCCACTGAAAATGGGCCACTAGCCTAGCTGGACTAACCCAGTTAACAAATGTCACTAAATAAATAAATAAATAAATAAATATAGAGTTCATCACTTACTGTTGATATAACTCTGTTAAAATCTCCTCTCAATGTTTTCATCATTGTAATAACTTTGCATAAAATCTGGGTCATCTCTTTCGGGAACATATGAAGAGTGCAGCGTTCATGTTCCCAGTGGAGAAATAAACAGTCCCAGTATACACCTACCTTACTTGTCTGAAAGTCTGAGCTGCGTTTGCTATCATAAAGAGGAGTTAACCTGATACAATCCCCTGCTTTAAATGTGAGGTGTAGGCTATATAGCACTTCACTTTTCCATGCAGAATGTAAAACTTCAATAATGTTATTTAGTCACCTTGCACTCCTGAGCAAAAAATATGTCACATTTCTTCTTCTGTAGCCATTGTCTAATCACGGTACATTTCCAAGGAGAAGAAAGACCTCTAAAATTTAGAGTAAACAGTTGCAATATTATAAAATTATGTATACAAAGAACAGTTAAAAATGTTTAAAAATGAAACACCTGCTCTACTAACAATCTATTAAAAAACTAGCACTCTTCCCAAATGCTAGGAAGTATAGTCTGCAGTGAAAGAAAATCTCCTATTTCACACACCAATTTTATAAACAGTCAATTCCCGTAATGACCACTACCCACACTGGGAAAGAAATAAGGTAGGTAATAGCTGTGAGCTCCCTCAGAAAGATAAGCAAACAGCATAACCACTTACCAATAACTCTGCTTAGGCTCTGTGTGTAGTCTAAGTTACTCCGTCCATTATGAACTTTACTTCCTTAGTGGAGCCTTGGGTCCTAGGGACAAAGAGGATACCTTGATTTCCCCCATATGAGCAGATTTACTATGTAAACCTTTAGCAGTACCTTGTAATATTGCAGTGGTTATATCTTTTGAAAATGTCTGGGCTAAACCTTAGGCAATCTCAATATTACCTGCAAACAGTTGTTTAGGTGCATGTATTCTATTATAAGCCGGACTATTATTGCTTTCCGAACAATGAAAGTGATCACGGCTGTCTTATGAGAGGAGATTCCCATGCTCGTGATCTTGATAATTTGCAAAAATGTAACCCTTTCTGGTGGAGGAAAGTTGGACTTCCCTGGATTTGTCACATCCATATCCTGCTGTGACACCTTATTGGTCATAATGGTCCCGATTAAATGTGACCATCAGAATTTTAGTACATCCTATGTATGCTGAAACCTTTTTGGTTGATTATGCCATTTAGTTTGCAGCATATCCGGATAATATATTGTGAAGACACAACATTTTTAAAACACAACTGACTTACCTCTGCCAAACATCTTCTAGCCTTTTGCATTTCAGAAGAGAAATATTAGTAAATAGAGACTTTCTACCCACAAAGAGTAAAATACTTTCCTTCCTGTATTGCATTTAACAGTAGAAATGTGTCCACTTTGATTAAAAGGTGAAAAATAATTTGTACTGGACTACCATTTTCAGAAGGAACATGAAGAGAACAGTGTGCCTTTTCAATGATATTAGAAGCAGAGGATGCTAAGTGTAAGGCCTCAGATAGATTATATTCAAAAAAGGTCCATTTTCCATTTTGTTTACCATCTTTTAAGCCCATGAGTCTCAAGTTATTACATCTACTGCAATCCTCCAGGGAGATCAGCTCGTCTTTAAGCTGATGCAGCTCCCAAATGTGTTAGGTAATGGTTACTGCATTTTCTTGCAAAATAAGTGCATGCAAATTGATTACCCATTCAAGAAAGGCAGTCTTATAAGTGCTTGCATCAAATACCTCTTTAATGTGTTCATTTTCTTTTTTTATTGCGGTTGTATCAGCAAGAATATGTACTACCTGTTCTGTTAATGCATTAAGTTTCACCACGATGTCAGAAGAGCAAACTAAGAGATCTTTAATTTCTGTGGATGACTAGATACTCCCAGGGAATCTTGTAACGCTACTCCCATGGTTGCCATTTAACAACATACTAGGTGAAAAAAAAAGAAAGATAAAATAGAAATCTTACTAAAACTCACTTCACTAGCAAAAATTATTTGACCAAAGGAAAAGTGTGTGATTCACTCCATGATGTCCGAGCTTCACTTTTGCCACAGAAGACTGATCTTACACAAATGTAAAGCACATTCACAGGTGAATAATAAGGGTCTGAATGGAGAGATGAAAAGGCAGCAGACAAAGGAGAGTAGTAGGCCGAAATTTAATTCATCTTTAAGTCTTGGTGAGTACCTTCACGAGGTCGTCCCTGTTTTCACAAAATCTCACCAAGGCGACACTAATATGTAGACTACTTATATAGCATATATCAAGGACAGAAGTAGGTCAAAATCTAAAAACGATAGCTGAGTGCACAAGATCCAGGATAAAAAAGTGCCCAGTCCTGGTAGGTGCACTGATGCCAGGTCTGGAAAAGATGACAGTGTAGAGTCCTCAAAATACAGAAACATTCCTGCAATGGGGCCAGGCCAGAGTGAGGGGTAGGATGGCCCCCCTTGTTGTAGAAGGAAGTAGCAGTCCACAAAAATCACAAATACTGATAGGCCAAAGAAGAGCCATAAGGACAATAAAGTGGACTACTGAGGATGAGAAAGAAATTATGTATTGTTACTATTATGCAAAAAGCCCAGAATTTCCAAACACAAGATACAAAATGATTGAGAGAAATTAGAAGAAAGAAAAATACTTCCACAAGAAAAACTGTCAGAAGCTTCAAATGAAAATGTGTTTTCATTAATACAACAGATTTGTGAAAAACAGTATATAGATCAAAAAATCTTGATCTGTTTGGAAAAAAGAAGCACCTGAGGAAGTGCAAAAATATAAACAACAAAACCGAGAGATATTTGAAAAGTGTAAAAAAGAAATATGGACATGGGAAAGAAAGAGATATTTGATATGGTGCAATATTTATGCAAAGGAGAAAGCTAAATCAATCAATGTAAAGAAGGCAGCCCCAAACATATTTGAAGAGAAATACAGGCAAAGGCATCTGGACATGGAAAACTTCACAATAAAAAAAAAAATAATATCCCAAAGATGGAACGTGGAAAAGAAGATCTGTAAAGGAGAAGTAAAAAAAAAAAAAAAATAGAAGTTGAAGTTATGGAGTCCCTGAGACGTGAAGGATTTGATGTAGAAGGTCTAACACAGGTTACATCACAGAAGGATGGAGTGCGTCCCCGAAGCAGGGAGAAACAAGAAGATCAGGAAACATCTGAAGAAGAAATATGGATATGGGAAAGAAAAAGGGATTTAATATGGTGTAATATTTATGGAAAGGAGAAAGCAAAACTAACCAATACAAAAAGAGCAGCACCAAAGGTATTTGAAGAGAAATACAGGCAAAAAATCCGGACATGGAAAACTTTACAATACAAAAAATAAGAAGACAAAGAGGAAATAAAGAAAAGGAGATTAGTAATGGAGAAGTTAAAGAAATATAAACTGTGGTTATGGAGTACCTGCAAAGTGAAAGATTCAGTGTAGAAAATCTAATTCAGAAAGCACCACAACAGGATAGAGCAATGGATATCCAAATTAAGGGGAAAACAGTGGAACAAGAAGCAATTGGTCAGGTGCCATACGAAGATAATTTGGAGCCTTCCACAGGAAATCAATATAAAAGTTCACTTGAAGCTAGACAGCAAAGGAAGGGACAGGAAACTGTGGAAACTCTGATGCAGTCAATGTTGAGGAGTGATAGGCCAGTGAGTTACCATATGATAGAGCAACAGATGGCACGGGATGAAATTGATGAGAATGTGTCACAGGAAGATGCTATAGAACTTTCTATAGAATGCTCACTGGAATTCGAAAACAAGGTATGTGCTCTCAGTTTGAAAGAAAATGAGCTAAGAGAAGAATTGCTTGATTTAATAGAAATGAGCAGATATATCAAGATCAATGAAAGAAATAGACTGCAGAAGGTTAATAAAACCCAAAAAGTCAGAAGTGTGATAAAACAAATGAACACAGTAATTAAGACTGTTCTTAGGGATCCATGCAATATAATAGAGGTAAACAGGATATATTACTCTACAGCTAAATTAATAACTGATAAAGTGCTACCACAAGAACACAGGGCAGTGAGGGAAAGGAAGGGAAGAAATCGAATACCATCATGGAAATATCGAATAGAGAAAATTATAAAGCAATTAAGACAAGAAGTGTCACTGTTAGAAGACTATAGAAGAGGGAACAGATCAACAAAAATACTAAGAAAGATAGACGTGATAAAAGCAATGCACAATATCAGCACAGACCAGGATCTATCATGCACTATCGCAAATAAACTAAAAATTTCAGCACAGGTGGAAAAACATAGAAGATACAAAGATAAATGCAAAGGAAAAGTGCAAAATAAGCAATTTATTGATGACCCAAAAAGGATTTATAGAGAACTGGGAAATAAGGTAAAAGGAACAGAAAGACCACCAAGAAAAGAAGAAATAGATACATTTTTGGAGAAGTATCTAGGAAGATCCTGTGGAACATAATAAAGATGCTAAATGGATAGAAAAAGTAAAAGAAAGAATAAGAAGTTTATAGGTACAGGATATGAAATGGGATGACGTAACAGCCAGAGAGATTGAAACAAAGTAAAAAAAACCTCTAATTGGAAAACCGCAGGCCCAGATGCAGTACCTAACTTCTGGTTTAAATATTTACATCTTTGCATGGAGATTTAGCCATGAGTAAAAAATATCTATATGCACACCCAGAAGAGACACCAACCTGGCTAACAACAGGAAAAACAATGCTTCTACTTAAGAGTGAACCTGCAAGCTACCCTAAAAATTATAGACCAATAACTTACCTTCCAACAACATATAAACTATACAAGGGAATTGATGCCAACAGAGTTTATAGTCATTTAGAAGGAAGCTCAATTATGGCAGTAGAACAAAAGGGGAATAAAAGAAAGTCATATGGAACAAAGTATAATTTATTGTTAAATAAAGTCATAGTGGAGAAATTTAAAAAGGGGAAGAATCTAAGTATGGCATGGATTAACTACAAAAAAGCATATGATAGTATCCCCTATTCATGAATAAAAGAGTGCTTAAAACTGTATAAGATACACCCCACACTGATCGATTACGTTACAGTGACCATGAAACAGTGGCAGACAACTTTGCAATTAAGCCATGATAAAGGACAGATTGTTATCCCAGGGATAAAAATTCAAAGGGGGATATTTCAGGGTGACCCTCTGTCACCATTACTATTCTGCCTTGTTCTTAATCCATTAAGCTGTTTACTCAACAGCTTAGGGCATGGCTATAATCTGACTCCTAGAAAACAACAAAGTGTAAAGACTTCTCACCTTCTCTTTTTTGATGACTTAAAACTGTATAGCTCATCAGATGAGGAACTGAAAGCACAGCTGCAAGTTGTCAAAACTTTTTCAGATGATACAAGAATGACAACTGCAACACCAGGAAAACATCGGTTTGGGACAAGAATGTGATATAAAAGAACTTGAGCAAGAAGAGTGTATGAATGTTTGGGAATTGATGAAGGATGAACAATAAAACACAATCAAATGTGAATAAAACTTAGTAAGGAATACATCAGAAGACTTAAATTAATCCTGAAAACAGCACTGACATCTAGGAACAAAATCCAAGCTATAAACCAATTTGCTCTTCCTATCCTAACTTACAGTTTTGGAGTGATTGACTGGCCCCCAAAACATGCTCGATAGATTAGATAGGAAAACAAGAAGGATGCTTCATGCTCACAAAATTATTTATAAAAATCAGTGCATACC
This sequence comes from Protopterus annectens, assembly GCF_019279795.1. Taxonomy (NCBI): domain Eukaryota; kingdom Metazoa; phylum Chordata; order Ceratodontiformes; family Protopteridae; genus Protopterus; species Protopterus annectens. The sequence goes on from NC_056743.1 coordinate 291,307,826, forward strand.
AAGATTATATATTCCCCATTCCAAAAGGAGGGATGGGCCTCCTTGAAATTGATTATATATATAGATCTGCAATTGTGTGACTCCACACATATCTGCTGACCTCACAAGACACAAATGTAGTGAAAGTTTTGAAACATGAGGAGAATAAATCTAAGATGACTTCTTTGCTTAATCTAGCAGAAGCTTATCGGCATCAAGCAGGAATGGAAATCAAACCAGAAGCCGATAAAAATCAGGCAGCAACTGAATGTGCCAAAAAAGAAAAAGAAAGAATATAAGGTGAATGATCAGATGAGAAGGCAAGAAATGTGGAAAAAGCATAAATATAATTGTAAGTATAGAAAACTTGTGGAAGAACCTCATGTTGATCAGGAATGAACACAATAATGGTTAAGGAGAGGTGAATTCAAACCAAGAGATGAAAGGTTGATATTGGCGGCCCAAGATAGTGGGCTGCGTACACATTAGTTGATAAAGTTCATTGAACATGTGGGAGAAATAAACAAATGTAGGTTTTGCAAACCAAATTGTAAACAGTTGTAAACCTGATTGTTGGGTGCGATATACTAATGGCAGAAGGACTCTATACTGAAAGCCAAAATAATGTGGCAAGACTGTTGCACTGGGGATTGTGCAAACATTATGGTATTGAAGTGGTTGAAAAACACTGGAAACATGAGCTGCAAAGCATTATAGTAAATGAAGAAGTCTACATCACATGGGATCAACCATTACCAACAGTTCAAAACATATATGCTGTAAAACCGGATATAGTGGTCCAAGAAAAGAAGACAAGAGTAGCATTGATCACTGAAATTGCCACACCCAGTGACTACAGTGTCTTGCATACAGGGAGGCACAAAGTCATAAAATATCAGGATCTGCAGGCAGAAATAAGAGCAATGTGGAAGAAAGATACCCATACAGTTCCAATGGTAGTAGGAGCAATGGAGCTTATAGAAAAGAATTTACAGTCGTATATACATATGTTACCAATGCATATGAACTGCAGAAGGAGTGGGCACATTGCAGGGTGCTGCAAAGAGCACTACTGGCTGACATCAAAGATTGAAACAATACTAATTTCATGAACTTTAATTGCACTTTGACTATGGAATGGGGTCCATTCTCATCATGGTATTAGAAACCCTAAAGACTTGGAGAAATAATAAAAAAGAGTGAATAATAATACCACACCCCTAACATCCTAATGGTTATACATACAAGGTCTGCATTCACCTAAGTCTCTTGGCTCAAGAATGCCAGAAATAGCAAAAAAATAAAGGACATAAAATGAAAATCAAGAGCATATTTTAAATATTGCAAACTTAGAAAGTAGCTAGAATAACAGGTGCCACATTAGCATATATTTTCTGAAGGATATGATGCCTGAAAATGAATGATATTATTTAACAACTTCAATCCTCAATGATTTGCCAGCAAACAGAACATTATATGAGGGTTAGACCAATCATATGATGCAAAAATCTAGACATTGTGTAAAAATATGGATAGTTGAGTGGTATGCAGCTCTGTGGTCACAGTGTCACAGGAAAAAAGAAGAATCCCTTGGAAGCCACAACTTCAAAATTTGATAACAAAATTAAGCACTCACACACCTGTGATTGCACTTAAAACTGTCAATCACATCCTTCTCACAAACTCACAAAATCACTCCTTCTCACAAACAAGCCTAGTTTTGGAAAGTACTTTGATCCTGAGTAGATAATACCTGAAAATAAAATATTAACCTTACAGATCTTTACAGCGTTGCTGCCCCTTCTTCTTGTTTATGTAACACTAGAGTAAATTAAAATAAATTGGTTTCGAGAGCAACAAAAGATGAAGGCAGTCTTACCCGTCTGCAAAAATACATTATTGTGTTTTTTTTTTTTTATTTTTTGCAGTTGTTATTTCTGGATTTTGCTTTTTTTGGTGCAATGTTTGAGGATTCCGTGTTTATATTACTTTTGTATACTCCCTATAATAGTGTTAATGTGTACTTCTTCATGGGCTTGTGATACTAAGAGGCTGGAGAGTCTCTAGCTGCAAGTTTTGCAATCCTGAGTCTTCCTCCAGGAATAGCTATTCCTAGGTGCTCCAGCACTGCCCACCCATGAAATGGGAGGGCCAGACTTAACTGATTTCTCCCATCCCAACCAAAATATCTCTTGCAGTGCCCAAGATGCTTGTTGAAACTCGGTCATCCATGGTATGGATCGGGTAAAAGCATCTTCACAAGTTAGCTGGCTTTACTTCATTCTACTCTTTTAGGTAGATTGAGCTGTGACAAGCTCTAATCAATACTTTCAATACACAGAATTTCCCACCTTCTCCTAGTTAATGTCACAACCTTGTTGTTAATTTTCAATCCTGACCATTAATATCATTGCAATATAACACATGCAACTTCACTATTCAATCAAAAGATTTATGACCAATTATTTTTGTGTGATACCTTTATTTGGCTCATAGTCAGAAAATAGAATATACAAAGGTCACTAACTGATGCACTGAGACTTTTTGAACCAAACCCCTTTTCCTTTTCTCTGAACCATGGGAAAGACTATTATTTTCCTGAAATGACATATTTACAACTACTATTGATTTGTGTACAGAATCCAGAGCTCAGTATCAAAGGCTGATTAATCGACTCCTTACAGTTATTTGATCAGTGTTCCACCCCAGTAAACAAACATAAATAAGTAAATAAAAATAAATAAAACTGACATATGTTGGCCCCGTCGTTCTTTTTGTTCTTCTTTCACTGCTATTTTACATATATTTAGATGGTGATGCAACCACCTTCATCACTGTATTTCTGCAACAATTGTTACAACTTGCTGAACTTGCTCAAACTGAATGTTTTACCACCACCCCCATGTACATTAACTATAATCCCTGCCCTTGATCTATACCATTCACCATGCCTTAGTCTTAGTTTTGCCGCTGTTGATCAGATAGATACATTTTATGCAACTAGACCACCATTTTATCATGGTATTTGATAGATTTTCCATGCAAAACTTTTGAAATTACATTTATTGTACTAATCCAGAAATAAGATTTTGCCTTTATTTTCCTTCAGTGATCATGCTGTTTTAACATACTTTTATTTCTTTCTATACCATTTGTCCCAGGGTGCCTCTGCCATACAGATAAGATAATTTGTTCACAGAGTGTGCTTTCTACAATTGCATCACCACCCTACAGAAAAACAGTACATTTCAAGGCTAACCTGTCATCAAGACTTCACCTTTCCATAAGCACCTGCCCATGATGTGTTGTGTACCTTGCCTGATGTGCTTTATAGGCTTGATTTAACCCAATATACAGAAAAGAACTGACACATTGGCATGTCCCCCATGTTGGATATACTGTGCCTGAAGTACTAACCTAAACACACACACACACACACACACACACACACACACACACACACACACACACACACACACACACACAAGGACTGCATTTTAAGATAAACTGATAGTTAGGGACTTTTCCCTTCCACATCCAGCTCCCTTTGATTTCCCAATTTTGGATATGTCTTTCCTTCTGTCCTTTGTAGGATGGAGTCATTGCACCCCCCCCCGAAAAAAAAATGGGTGCTATAAAGCTAATCTGACATCAGGACTTTGCCTTTCTATAATTGGAATCCCGCATGACCCCTGTGTTGGATGCATCTTGTGTTATGTAAGAACTTCACTAGACTTTGACAGTGAAATATCAACATAAATAACAACTAGAGAAAAATTTGGTAATCTTTTTCAAGCTACCTCTTACCACAATTTGTACTAGACCATTCTAGAACTTAATGCCTGTTAATTTCCTCTCACATCAGCCTTGCCTTCATTAATTGCATTTACATACTTCCCCTTCATGTGAAGAGCATTCATTTAAAATGTCTGCATGTGGACCAACAATTAAGAATGTGTAATGCTTCTGCAGATTGGTGATTTACTTTTACAATTTAAAACTTTCCTTATCCATGCAACATTTTTCTACTTATTTTTGTGTGTGTGTGTGGGGGGGGGGGGGAGTCATTCAACTACAATTAACCTGGCCTACTTGTATAACTTAACTAATTAATATATTGTAGGGAGGGTGTTCTACTTGTGTAACCATCTTTAACACAAGCTGCTTGTGCTCAGTGTGACTTCTTAATGCAGTAATGTTTACTGCATACACCTGTGTTTAGGCTTCACACCTTATCCACCCAGTGTTCCATTGTTTGGTGCATTTTTTAACTCAACCAGTTTGTCCTCTGGAACTCACTGCTAGACAGACAAGGGGAACAACTACAAGGTTTGAACTGTTTACTTTTAAATTCTGTTTTTAATGTTGAACAGAATATGTTTGAAGGTAGCTAGACATTGAATTTAAGTGGCACAGATATGTTTTAGAGGTTAAATATATGGGAAGAGATTTTTTGTTCCCTTTCACATTTGTTATGAAATTTAATGTTATTTTGATTGTTGCCTTGCTTGCTTGAATCTAAAATCTGTTTATAACTGCTGTATTGTTCATGCTGACATTGGATGACTACAGGTAAAGCATTGACTCAGATATGTTATAGAGGCTGTTTAGAAGTGAAGAGAATTTTTTGTTAGCAGTTATATGGCTTCAGAACTTGTTGCAACAACCGGCTTGTGTTTCTTATATGCTGTCCTTTCTGCATGTCACATTCTTTGGCTACTCTGCAGTGTTTATGGTTTTCTTTTATACCCTCATGATGTGTGTAACTACTAAAAGTATTATTAGCATGTAAACATGAAAAGCTAAGCAGTTCTGTACTAATGCACAGTTTTAAGGCTATATGGTTGATTTTATTTTGTGCACTTGAACTCTTAGATTTTTTTTTTTTATGAACTGAATCTTAACACATACATAGTGTGTGTGTTTGTGTGTGTGTGTGTGTGTGTGTGTGTGTGTGTGTGTGTGTGTGTGTGTGTGTGTGTGTGTGTGTGTGCGCGCGCACGTGTTGGTTTCTGTGCTAAATTCTTTATTCTTACATTTTTACTGTTTTTATGGTTTCTTTTTAACAGAAATCACCCCCCCCCCAATATTTACAGGCAAAGCAAAAATAATTAGGGAGAAGCTTAATGCTGGCCAAGAACCTACCATTCTGCTCAAAATAAATAAAATAGTGAAAACATTAAGTCATTTTTAGACACCAATTTAAATGGCTCTGATGGCAATGGACATAACACATTTGTTTGTTCTTTTCAATTTCTGATTAAACTTTATTTCAAGTTTTTTTTTTTGGGGGGGAGGCTAGATCTGGCATTTAGTGGATAAAATGAAGAAAAACCTAATCCTTCAATCATAGAAAGCAAGATTATCTTCTTATGAAAGATGTTTAGCTAATGGCTGTTCAGGTGCTACTTGCAACTCCATCAGGCCTGTATAGGGGTAGCGTATGTAGATGCTCTTTCAAATATTATGTAAAATGTAATGGAAGTTTGACAGAAGAAAAAAAAACAACATGCCAGCAGGAGTCTTCAGATCAATACAACAATACAAAGTGTTATGTGGAATGATAAGACAAGTAGCAATTTAGAAGACCTGAGCTATAACACCTAACCAAAGCCATTTGAGAGACAATATGAAGATGTTATCCACTTAAATGCCGCTGTTCTGGTTCTATATTGTAGATCAAAAAATAATTTCCTTAGTTATGCCAACTTGTTCATCCTTGAACTTCTTGAGAACATCATTACTGAGTAGGAAAGTACTTGGTAACTGCTTTTTTTACATAAAGCAGTAAGAATATATATATATATATATTTTTGCATAAAGCAGTAAGAATATATGTCATTAAAATTAGATATGAGTTATGATTATGACCTAAAGCCTAGTAGTGTACATAACTCATCTTTAATTTTAAATCTAAACAGGACTAGTGTAGGATTAGGTCATAAATGCAACCTAAATTTAACCCAGTATGAATTTTAATCTTTGCCAGTGCGATTATTATGACGGTAGAACTAATATTTCCCATGCATTTAAGCAAACACTAATCATGATCATAAAAGCAAGCTAGATTAGGAGTAGTATTAGGACTGCATCATCTAAATAGAGTTGGGTTGAGTTAACTTAAACCAAACCAAACTTTAGAGATACATGTAAGGTTTGGTTACATTGTATATCCTCAGAGATATTGTCTAAAGCAATATTATCTTTGATGCTATCTATAACTGCAGGTTTCAAACTGTCTATGATCTTTAGAACAAAAAATTTGGAATTGTGATTGACTTCACTTACTTAAGTAATTAAGGACATGTATTGTCTACGTGCCATAGTCCTCACCATGACCTGTGATCTAAGAGACTCTGATTAAATTAAACTGTAATTCATGTCAGTGTGCTACTTTCCCCATTCTTTTGTCATCTGGAGATATTACTTTAATTTTGGGTTGCAAAATGCAGTCCAGGTCACATCCTACATTGCTTCAACAAAACTAATTAAACTGGTTACTTTCTGGTGTGGAGGCAGTTTTTTTTTTTCATTTTTAGTTATAGATGATGTAAATGCTAATTAAATGACCAAAGAAAGTTTAGTCAGGCTTGTTGGAAAGATGTCTGTACATAAGAGCACTGCAGTTAAACTGCTACAGTATTCCCCTGCTTAATTGGGCATTTTTTTATTCCATTTAATAGGGTCTGCTTTAGGGATTGTAGAGGAATAGACATTAATGCCACAGTGCTTGAAATTCTTTAGGTGTATGAACTTTAAATTTGTACATATTGAATGAAATGAGTGTGTAGTGTTTTGAATAGTTAGATGTGAAAGGAAATTCTTTGTATATGACAGTCATACAAAGGTGTTATCTACCAACAATACAAAGTCCATTTAAACAGTGATATATTTATTAACTGATTTTTTCCCCTCTAATTCTCATGTTTAATTGTAAATCGAGTGTTAGGATAGTCCTTTGGACAACCTTCTTAACATACTTCTGGTATATTTTTCGTGTGTGTGTGTGTGTGTGTGTGTGTGTGTGTGTGTGTGTACATGCCTGTGTTGTGTGTATGTACGCCTGTGTGCCTGAGTTCAATGTTATAACTAATGAACTAATGTTTGCAGCATTTTGCAGTTGACAGTTTGATGGGGATACTCAATGACTAAATTCCTGAGGGAAGTATAGGCATTACACTGATTATACTCACATTACACTCTTCTTCTCCAAAGTATCTATGCAACACTTATTGACTTATTTATGTGTCTGTGCTATTTTGAAAGTGGCCATGCAGTGCTCCATGGAAGGCTAGGAAAAACCTCAGTGCATAAGAAATGCATCAATGGAGTGAAAAAACATTCTTGATTATTACTATAATCCATGATTGTATACAGATGCTCTCATCTGTAGCATTTCTAGTTTTTTAGTGATTAATAACTGAGCAAACAGGCTTCAAGGTTTTAAAAAAAACTGTCAGTTCTTTTATAATTAAACTTGGGACATTACTACTGCATTTGAGTTACTTTAAAAAAACATTTTAAAACAATATTGTAGAATCCATCGTCCACATCATTAAAGGTGATCAAACCATTTATATAGGCATTTTAGTTTTGTGATCAGTATAAACAGTCGCCCCAGCCTGCCCATTTGTGATATATTCCTCTAATATTTCCATAGAAATGCACATTAAGTTGACTTTTACAGTACATTTTGCTGTGTATTATCTATCAGAGAAAATAGATGTATTCATTACAACTAATACAAATTGATGTGACACTTCTTCAGAACATTACACAAGCACTTCTTATCGTGTCATGTTGATTAATACTGATTAATGCACTATTACTCTATTCAGACAATTCAAAGTGCTTGTTGTTGTCCTAAGCAGCAAGTGGTATAAAATTTCTATTTGCATACAAGTTTATTATTCTGCTGAATTATTATGTCACAGTACCATATGTGTGCAAGCAAACACGACAGTGTCACACATTTAGCTTTAATAGGCGCATAGGTGTGTAACTGTACAGAAATAAAATAAATAAATCTTCAGAAAATATGGATTTTTTGAAGCTGAAAGCAAGAGAGAGAGAGAACAGCAAAACTTCTTGTGAACTTCAGTACTGATCCCAGAGAAGAGCCATTGCAATAACTGAACTGATATTTAGAGAAGTACCAGATTTGCAGCTGAATAACTAATAGTAAATAAAAATATAAAAGACAATTTATAACAATACATGAGGTTGCTAATAGAGCTAGCCACCCAGTGGTGTAATTATTGGCTCTAGGTTATTTGGTCACATTGATTAACGCTTGTTTGACACCCCAGCCTAATGTCAACATGGGAAATGGGACTGATGATTAGAACAACCTGAAGATGTCGATAGGAGGGTTGCTTACAAGAAAGAAGACGAGATGTTATTACTGATAACAGCTGAGGAGTAGTGCAACAAGAAAACTGAGTAGATCCTTGCTGATCAAACTTACTTTAAGCTGGCAAAAAATAAGGGCATACATTTTGAAAGACTGTCTTTTCAGAAGTGCGTATTAAATATGAAACAGTGCTCCTAGAAGAACTAGGAATATTAAAATGGACCGCAACTACTTTTCTTGTTTTAGTAGATACAAAATCTTCAGTTCCAGGCCTGTTACATAATGCATGCTGAAGAAGAAACAAAAAATAATGGAGATAGTGAGTATTAATTATTAAGATTAATAAATCCTTTACCACATTGGTCTGGCCTAGCTGGAGGGGTCATTTTGGATTATTACATACGTTTTTATTTTCTGTGCTTCTTTATAGATAAATTGAAGAATATAAAATCCAGAGCCTGTGGATTCGTAGGCTCTGCTATGCAGTTTGATTGGGTCACACTCCCATGACTGTATGAGATTGCTAGCAGTATGTATATAGGGTGCACATGGCTGATTTGAAATAATTAAATGATTGCATGGTCATGTTTGCTTAGGTATTTCAAGCTGGAATATATCAAATAGTTGTTCGTTGGGCTTCTATTTATATTACATTTCCAAAGTTTCAAACTGACCTTATGAATATCTAACACACACTTTGTCTTTTTGCAGATTTTTTTTTAATCGTACATTTTTACACTTTCTCTTTTCTGAACATTTTTGCTCATGACCCTGACATCTTATTAGCCATTGTTTGTGTAAGACATATCATATATATATTTTTTATCCATTCTGCTAAGTTTGTATATATTTGTTAATTTCATTGAACAGTAGTAGGTTTGTTCTTCAGTATCGTAAATGGCAAACAACTGCTCGTACGAAAAACTGAAAAAAAAATACAAAGTTCCAACAGGAGAATATGTCCACCTACCATATGATCTAGAAGAACAAACTTCAAAGAAAATTCCTGTCTAAAAATATTAGTTAAGCATGTCCTGTATATGGCATGGCTGCAGTGTCACTGGGCCATGATAATATTCCCAGAATGCCTCCTAAATAGTGCAATATATGACCTATCAAGGTCTCTGGAGTTACTATTTAACTACAATCTCAAAACTGGCTTTATACCATGAGAATGGAGGACTGCAACTGTCATCCCTCTTCAAAAAGGTAGGCCATCAACATATCCCGAAAACTACAGGCCCATTACTTTGACTAGTCTTACATGCAAAGCCATGGAAAGAATTATCATGCAAATGATAAACAGTCATAGGAGACCTTCAGACACTGGATCCATCTCAGTTTAGCTTTGTCAAAGCATAGCCATGCCTACTAAATGGCGGACTTCTTTGAGAAGGTCACCAAGGCAATGGATGAGGGTAAAACAGTGCATACTGCCTAAGGCATTTGATACAATACCCCACTTGGGTATTGTTAAACTTGGGGATTTAGGCATAAATCCTTATATAATGTGCTGGATAAACAACTGGCTCACTGACAGGACCCAGAATGTTAGGATTGGTGAGATCTCTGCCACAAACAGGCAGGTCACCAGTAGAGTCCCATGGGTATCTGTGCTGGAATTACTTCTCTCTGGTATCATATCAAAAATCATGGCCAATGTCAAAGGATTCTGGATGACCATGTTGGCAGATGATTGCAAACTGGAGGTTGTCCTAGAATTCTACTGAGATGCAAACATCTTCCAAGAGGGTCTAACTCAGACAAATGACAGGTGAAAAGCCAAGAAATGTATTATAGTACCTTTTGGGAAGTCAGCCAATCCAGGAAACTATGTCATCAATAAAACAGCCCTAAGAGGTGACCCACTTGTCAGGGATCCGGGAACACATGTACACAGTAACCTGGACTTAACCAGCTTATGTCAAAAGTCATAAGTAAATCCTTCTGTGTTGCTCAAATTATAAGTAACAGTATGGCATCTAGGTTCAGGGAAATCACTTTACCACTGTACTTGGCTTCATCAGTCCCATCAGTCCCATCATTAAGTATAATGCCCCGTTCAGTAAATACCTGACCAGTTACATGCAGTAAGTGAACGTCCACAGAGGTTTCTTACAAAAAGAATACGGGGCATAAATACAAAGTCATATATGGATCACCCAAAAGCCGTCTCTATACTCAAGACTTCTACAGCGATCTAGGCTTGGAATACATGGCATCCATGGACTCTCCTCTCATGAACATTTGCAAAACAAACAGCATCAGAAGTACTACATCTAAAGACCTAAATTTTGCTTGCAACATAAATAGAACATGTTGGAGAGATGGGTATTTATCTCAGAGAATTCCCTTTCTCTGAAATAGACTTCTCATCCATGAGAAACAAAGTCCCTCCCTAACCCTACTTAAGCACAACTTGGCATTGGATGAGAAATTGAAAATTCATCCCCCCGGTCTGCTGCCTATGTCTCTGGCCAGAAGCAGTCAGTAAATCATTTCATAATCAACAATAGCCTCCTATATAAACATATAATACATATAACTTGTGGGACGCATTTGGGTTGCAGGGCTAAGCTTATAAATGCCCAACTGGTCATTAACCTAGTATACTACGCATCTACTGACCTATGAAAACAAGGTGGTCCATTCCTTCCCCATATTGTACCACCAAACACAAGAGTATGATAGAAATAAGTGAATGAATGAATGAAGTACTCCCCATAATAAAAACAAAATCAAAAATACCTTAGAAATACAATCCACAGTGCAATATCATTTGACACACTGTAATTCTGCACCCACATCTGTGATTGAAGATCTCCAACTAACTTAATCCTCAAACCTACTTCTCATTAATATATAAAAATAAGCTTTAAGTAAATAATAAACCATTATCATCCTTGCTAAAACCCATTAACAAAGTCAGGAAAAGATAATTTAAATAAATCTAGTGCAGAAAGCAGGGGCAGCAAGCACACTGTAGTTCCCTTTAAAATGTAATTTTTATTTAAACAAACAAGCAAACCTCACCAGACTAGAAACTGAAAATGTAGCAGCAGGTGGAAGATAAAATGTCTTGTTCAGTAGAATGACTTCTGTCATGAAAATAATGTTTTGGTTTTATTATTTATTTATTGCTATTGTTTACCCATTTTCAGTGGATGCCTGGGGAGAAAGCCTTCTCTGTACAAACAACAACAGAGTGGCACTAACATTTAAAAGGCAATAATATGCAAGAATCTGTACAACATTTCTTCAAAAGAGGTAGAACTGCATTTCCAATTTGACACAGTGTTCAGACAGCCATACTATTGCTATTTTCAACAGAAAGCAATATGTCTTACAAAAGGTATAGTGGCAATACTACTAGAGTTAGGGTAGTTAGTGATGGAGTATAACCAAAAAGGGGTGAGGTGAGAATAAGTTACAGTACAGGTAGAAGGACATGGAGGGAGCTGAGCAGGTGAGGTTGAAAAGGAGCAATGTACTAATCTGGTGTTTATACATAAAGATGCTATCTTGAACACATGTGACACAATCCCAGTTTCACTTTTACAAGTAATACTCAGGTAATGATGTTTTATGAAATCAAAACAGAGTAATATTTTTGCCCTGGTGAACAGCAATGATTCCTTTCATGAGTGCCTTTTGAAAAAGCAACAAAAAGTCCATGGCACATAGGTAGTCTCTGTCACACAAATAAATATAGTATCTGGTATGTAAACAAAAAGTCTCTCAAGTGCTATTTTGTTTCTTAAACAAACAATATCTTTGTCTCACAACTCCTTTGATATAAAACCACCCAAAATCCTACTGGATGTCCTAAAACTACAAATTAGGATTCCTCAACTCAGAGTCAACTGCTTTGGCCTTAGAACAGCTCTGGCACCTCTGGTCTCTTTATCACTGACTTCTGCCATATTGTTAGTTTACCTACCTGATAAAGGTATAGGTATCCAGCTGTCTGCTATAATTAGGACTCTGGGTAAGTCCCTTAAAGGAGACCAGTCCCATGTCTCTACTTCGGAACATCTTCCTACTACTGACCAATAGTCTTGATGCAGTTATTCCAGATAGCATACTATTGTAGTATATCCAGTAGCTCTGGATATACCACTAGGGAATCTGAGGTAGAACAACTACACTGCGTTAAAAAAAGATATTTAAAAAAAAACTGCTCAAGTAGCCTTATATCTCACCTAAATGAGGCCATTTCATAAAATAATGGAATAATAAGAATAACATTTGTCTGTTAAAACAACAAGGCCAAAAACTCTTTAAAGTAAGAAGAAAAAAAAATAAAAAAAATGGATACTTGTAATGAGAAGAGCTCTTGCTTTCTGTATGTGAAATATGTTGCACTCTGGGTGTGCAAAACATATTTCAATACTTGTATCATTGCAGACTGTGATTTTTTTTTCCCCTTATACCAGCAGTACACACACACACACACACACACACACACACACACATACACACACACGCACGAATATCTGTCATGTAATCTCCATTACAGTGGCAAGACAAAGGAGATGTTTATATAAGTAAAGACAAGCTTCAAGGAGCAACACCTCCCCTGAAAAATAGTACTAAAAAAAAAAAAAAGGTTTGACCAGTAGTGGACTAAGTGTATATTTTGTCTGACAAAGTCACGATTAAAAATCATGTATCGTGTATCATGTGTTCTGCCATTACACAGGCTGATAAAAGTATGTTATTCTTGTAATTAATGGTGCTTACAAGTGGATGAATAAACTGTCTGGACATTGTTCTATTATATATTTTATTTCCTATGGTTAACAGTTTTGTTGCTGTATTTGTATTTTATTAGTATTAACATGTTTTCTATTAAGTGACGTATAAGTAAATTTATTTATTTTCCATTTGGTGAATGGGATAGTTGAATGGAATGAAACCCCTTTTCAGTTGTGAGCTGGAGTGAAAAGCTCTAAGAAAAAGAAATTAATCACACTATATACATACATGCAAGCAAGTAGCTGCCAGCTGCGTCAAAATCGACTTATGACAACTCTATGGGAAGAGCCTGTAGGGTTTTTGTGGCATATACTACAGACGTAGGTTACCAGGCCTTTCTGCTATACAGATAATGCTGCTGCTGATACCCAGTTGTTGCCCACCTAGGTTTCAAAGCCAGGTCTACCAACTGGAAGTTGGCACCTTAACCACTAAGCTATCATTTCATATGCAATACATATGCAAGCTAATGCAGTCAAAGAATTATAAAAAAAAATAAATAGTATAAAATATCACAAGGATTACATATGAGCACCATTAGCAGCAAAATTGCAGGAAGAATAAATACATTTATGTGGTTTACTCCCAAAGTGCACAAACGAAAGACAAAACACATTTGGAGCACTCTTCATTGTCATATGATTATTCTGCTGGTTAGCCTCAGTTTTAGGGATACTGTAAGCCACCACAGGAAAACAGCAAATGCTCAGTACATAATATGATCCCAGTCTTTCACTTTAAACACAGTGCAATGCATTGTCATTCCAGGGATGAGTGGAAACTAAGCTATTGTCTTGGATCGTAGATGTTTACAGATTCCATTACTGGTCAGCTTTAAAAATTCTCTGCGAATTCTGCAAGTCTTGCATGACTTTAGATACCTGTGACCAGTCAGAAGAATGCACAGCCTCCACACTGACAAATCTTTTTCTAGCAGTACCCATTTTTTTTTAAGGTGAATGAATCACCTTCAGTGCTGGTTGTGTCTGTGCATCTCTGGATATAGGTTATCATTGTGTTTTTCATACATAATGCCAACGTCTGTTCATTGGACTTGATAAGATACTTGACCAATTTGGTCATTATCTCTCTAGCTATGTCATGTAGGTTTATAGAACCAAAATCAGAAGGATACATGGTGCATTTATCATGATAGAAATTACTATGTTTTCCTAATTGAAACAATCAATTTTGGTTTGAATAAGTCGTCTTACATGCTTTTGACTATTTAGAAATTATTATAAATTTGGGCAAATTATTGAATAATTCACAGCAGTTTAATATTTTAACAAGAAAAATGGAATCTTGTCATGAAGATGTAATACAGTATTCCATAACATTTTCATTCCTGTTTTAAAAATGTTAACATGTATCAGGGTTTCTAGATACAAATCAAAGAGTAAAAATGTCACACAAGACAATCTATTCAGCAGGGCTAGTGTTATCATTGTGTTGGCCCGCAGCAAATGTCAAGTTGGGGGACTCATGACACTTCCAGCTTAAGTATCACCCTGTCGCTGCCACCCCTGCAAAGGAACCTTTTAGTTCTTGCTGCTATGAGAAGTTCGCACAGACTGAGCTGCAGCTACAAAGCTCTTACCTTAACATAGACCTGGGTACCACTCGGTGTTCACCAGTATCACAGAAGGACCTTCACAGTTACTAGAATTTAGTTGCAAACAATGATACATTACAACAATTCTATGTACAGGAATGGACGTGGTGAAATGGTGCCCTATGCACTGTCTACTGTTTCATCTCCTCCACACACACACACACACACACACACACACACACACACACACACACACACACACACACACACACACACACACACACACACACACACCCCAGTGCTCTCCTCTGTTTTCTCCCATCCCGATCTTCCCCACACCACGCACATTACATTTGCTCCCTTTTCTCATATTTTGCCTTGCTCTTCAGCATTTTCAAGAAAACATGATTTTCTCTATATTCTCTGAAGTGCATTTTAAAGTTTTTTACACATCTGTATCCTTCAGCGATGGCTTCAACAGAAATTATAATTATAATTAAAGGCATACCTCTCAACCTTTTAGCACAAGAAATCTGGACAGAGCCAGAAAAAATGGGGGGGAAGTTGTCAAATGGCCAAAAATAGGGACAGATTTTAAATATTATTCATGTAAACTCAATTAATCCAGGGCCCCAGAAGCCATAGAGTTATAGATGTCTAGGATGCATTTTAGAGCATTTTCCCAAACTTTTAGTCCAATGGCTAGCCAGAACTAAAAGCATCAGGATTTCAAGGAAGACATAAGTTGTACCCAATGCTTGATGATCAAAGCCGACAAATAGTAAATCACAATAAATTAACAAGACAATTGTGATGATGCATAAATCATATCTGGAAATACTGCCTGGCTCTCTACCCAACCCCCAACAATTTGTCACTGCCTATGCATTCCTCTGGTGTTAGATTGGGATGAAAACAGAGGTTTAGATGGCTACAGTGATATATTTCAAGTGACTGCTATCATACATTTATACAGCAGGAAAGTAAAAAAAAAAATAATGATTACAGTAATGAATTTCACTTTGTTGTTCCTAAACAGTTCACTGCCCCACATAAGTTATGGTAACCTTCTTTGTGTACCTCTTGAGGTTTGTGAGAAAAGTAAAAACAGAAATGATAACACTGCCTACAGCCCCAACACAAGCTATAATGAAATTAAAGAAGTAATGATGTCTCCATCCCCAGCCCCCGCTCAACATGACTGACAGCAACCTTTGGTACACACCCCTGTGCAGTTGAGGGTATAGACTCCACTAAGTCAAAATCCATTTATACAGCCTGGGGTGCAGCAGACTCCCAGAAGCTATAAATGTCTGAATGCTTTGTTATGCATTTGATATCTTACTTTTAAAATATAATGATTTGGTAGCTACATTTGTTTTTGCTATCCAGAAGAGTTAAGTTTGTGCCTGGCATTATTGTGTGTATGTGCATAGATAAAAATCAAAGATATTTTTATACACACACACACACACACACACACACACACACACACACACACACACACACACACACACACACACACACACACAATTACCTTCACAGAAACTGGAGGAATTACATTTAAACTGTTGCATGTTTTTCAGGTGCTGGGGTTAACTAGAACACATGGATAAAAGTATATACAGACAGGGAGCTTATGCAGACTCCACATAACCAAGAACTCAACCAGAGCAAAGCACTGTGAAATGGCAGTGCTATTCATTGCACTACAGTGACAATAAGCTGTTGTTCTCACACACATCCTCTGTGCCAAACCGTAAAGGTAGCCACCTAGTATGTGTAAGGTCTATGTTTGTGATGGTAAGTGAAAAAGTATGAAGAGAATACAGTGCAATCACGTCAAACAGCAAGGGTAAGTCACTTTTCTTTACCTCACTGAGTAATAAGTAATTCATACCTGTCACTGTCCCTGATTTTACAGAACATCCCTGATTTTGCCTCATAAGTTTGCTCTGTCCCATGAAAAAAAGTTTGGCTTGCTGGTAAATCATTCAGGATTACATACATTCAATAAATCCAGGCATCAAGAGTTTCATACTTCATATTGTTCAAGAAATACATTTTGATGCAAAATGTGTTATTCTATTAAGTTATAAAATGAACTAGGGTAATATTTAAATAAATGTTCCTGCTTCTGAGACTTTATTCTGTTATTATTTTTGATTTTGCCCCAAATTTCTGAGCAAAGAAGTTCAAATATATGGAATCTGTTTTTCTGGCTTGCAAATAGTCATTAAATCCAGACTTCAGAGTTTCATACTTCATATTGTCCAAAGAAGTGCATTTGATGCAAAATGTTATGCTATTAACTTTTTAAGTGAACTAGAGTAGCATTAACTTTTTAAGTGACCTAGAGTTGTTGTTGTTGTTGTGTCTTTCGGCTTTTCTTGGTTAGGGGTCGCCACAGTGGAACTCCAGTCCACTTATGATTGGTAGTTGATTTTTACGTGCCGAGTTACCAGCCCTGATGCACAACCTTCAACGAAGGTATGCCCATTCACGCATGTCTCCTCCACGCAGAAGATGCTCTAGCTGAGAATCGAACTGGACAGGGTCTTACTGTGAGGCGACAATAAGTGACCTAGATTAGTATTTTAAAAATGCTCCTGGTTTTGAGCCTTTATTTTACCGTTTTATTTTTGGCTTTACCCAGAGTTCTTGCTCAAAGCAGTTGAGAGTTATAATAGTTAGTGTTCTGCCAGGATTTTTAAAACTGTCTAAAAGAGAAAACAATGCTTGATGACAAAGTATCAGCTCTTCTTAAAATCTCAGGTGTGCACTGAGACTGGTTACTTTGGGCAGCTGATCTCTGGCACTTACCGTGCTCATGTTCTTTCACTGATTACCAGCTTTATCTTTACATGGTCATATCACAACCCTGCTGCAGACAAAGAGCGTAATCAGAAATGTAGTCATCCTTTCTTATCCTTTCTTTTCTTTTCTTTTCTCCTCATTTTTTCCCAACCAGCAGCAGCTTTTGGGGGGTCCCAACACAGTCACGGAGGGCTAAGGAGGGGGAGGGCTGCAGCCATGTGTGTTGCAGGTGACTAATTTTAGTGATGAGAATGCTGACCAGCAAGATAAGTCAATGATACTATGTCAGTAATAAAACAATTTTATGAAATTGTGAAGCCTGATATTTGACAAAACACAGTTACTCTACAGCTACTATAACCATTGATGTCTGAATTTTAAAGGAGATAAATTCAAATCTGGTTTATTAAGTACACAAGACTGCTGCTCTAACTTTTGTAGGTTTGACAAACATGTTATAAAACAGGAAAATAAACAGCAAAATAAGATAACTTACTGTGACTGGAGGCCCAAAGGACCAGGGGCATCCAGCGACCACAGAATTCGTCAGTGCCTAAAGCTGGCTATGTTATTCATTAAAAACTGAACCAGCCAAGCTACAGTATTCAGTGTGTAATACTTTAAACTTTCTGTTGTGAAGGTCTGTGGGATATATCCAAATAACCTTTAATGACAAACCAGTGTTTTAGCTTCTGGATGCTCATGACTTTTTACATTTTAACTCTTTATGAGAACACATGCCATGTTTCAGTCTTTCTCTGACATTGACAGTACAGCACAAGCAGATTATTTGGCTTTACTTGAGAAACACAGGCCTAAAAATCAAGCCTGAGGTCCATAAACAGTCTACAATCTCCTTCTTCTTCCGGCTTTTCCCGGTTAGGGGTCGCCACAGCGGGTCACCTGTCCACTCATGACTGGCAGTGGAGTTTTACAGTGTCGAGTTGCCAGCCACAGTACTCAAATAAGGTAAACCATTTTCTTTAACAAAATAGATTTCTTCCAATGCAAATGAAGTATCATTGGTTGTTACAGTGTGTTAAGGCAATCCGTATAAAGAAACAACATACTTACTAATAATATCTTGGGAAATAATTTTCTAACTTTGAAACCCTTATACACTTTTGAATGTGTATCCACGAGTACACAACATGCTAATCATAAAAGGACCAACAAAATCAACACCCATTAATAATTTAATATCTGGCTGGAAATTCACATGGTTGTAATGGTACATGGCTTAGTATGTCACATGTTAGTGTTTTTTTACAGATTTTTAAAATTATCATTTCCTGATAGGTATATGTATAATGAATTTATTTTTTTCAGCAGCTTTTACAGGAGTGACAAGACTTTTACTTCAGTGTAGCAAACCTTCCCCATAATTATTAAATGAGCTCCCATGTGCTTGTAAATGTTTTAGCAGACACACATGCTTGAGGGCATGGAGGGGGGAGGGCAGCTGTAGAACTGTGCTGATTTATTAACAGAACAGTGAATGACATTTTTATCAAACAAATGTGCCATATGCTCCATTCTCCATTTCTGACCTTTTAAAGTCATATACAGATTATTACACTTAATCTGCACTATTGTTGTCTCTTCCTCTCTCTCTCTCTCTCTCTCTCCAGTACTTTCCAGAGGTTACACAAGTGTTCACATTCTGTTCTACCTCTGGGTAACATATCAGCAAGTTAACACTAGATTCAAGCCCTTTATTTAGCTTTTCAGGCTATGTTCAACAATTAAAGCTGTAGATTTCCCAGCAGGCAGTTCTCTTCCTTTTCGAAAAAAGTTTCATAAATGTTCATTCTTAGGGTGCGTTTTAGATTTTTCATCCACCAACAACTTGTGATAAGCAGATGCTAAACTATTCATCAGGAATGCATTTCCTCCACTCAGCATAACTGTCAACTCATTTACCCTTTGTATGGATACATTACAGCTTCTGCAATTTCATTTACTATTAACCGATATTTTTCAAGTAAGTGAATAAGAGTTTTTTTTTATTTCAGATTCCTGAAATTGTGGTTAAAGCCACTCACCATACTTCTGAATATTGTTTATGTTCATTTTCTTCAACCTTTCTACCCCATTCATTTTGCATTGTAACGGATAACTTGTACAGAACTTTTGAGTGACAATTGGGTTCATTGATGGGGAAGTTATATTGCCACTCGGTGAAGGTCACTCCTCTTCTATTAGTTTAGCTTGCAATTCAAACCCGTTAAATACCTTTTTCCTAAATGAATGTACTCTGCCCCTAAGCATAGCTCTCGACTAGCCTTGATTTTGCAGAATATCTATGAGCTCAAGTCCTATTTTTGCTCTACAGCTCAAAAATGTTTTCATTTTTCTGGTAAATCACTGAGGAACACGTTCTGCTATTTATTCCAGACAGTGGAGAGTCATACTTCCTGTTTTCAGAAAAAGCACATCAATGCCAAAACTGTTATTCTTTTAAATTTTTAAGGGAATTAGAGTAACATTTAAAATTTGCCCAGAATAGAGGTCTTTGTCCCACATTTTTTTTGTTTGGATTTGTCCCTGACTTTTGAACAAAGCATTTAAAATTGGGAGCACAGCTGTCAAATAGTTTCCAGCTTAAACCATTAACTATTTCCTCCGACAAGAAGCTGCCCATTCTCCCTTCAAACTGACTAAATGACAACTGCTCTTTTAACCACAGTACACTTTAGACATGATGTGACCAAACACTAGAATGCCCTCTCCAGAATATGTACATAGCTTGCAATTAGAGAGTGAAACAATTCCTCAGAAATAGATATCTGTCTTCCATCAATCTAACATACCTTTTTGTTACCACTAAGAGGTAATTGTACATGATAGTTTTATTGATTTATTTATTTACTAATCGACTGATTTTTTTATTATGCTTTCAACACCATCCCCCATCCCCCACTCTGGAATTATAGACAAACTCACTAAACTAGGTATAAATCCCTATGTCACCAGATGGGTTGCCAACTGGCTCACTGACTGAACCCACACTGTGAAAGTAGCAGACTGTAAATCCAACTTCAGACCAGTAACAAGTAGAATACCGCAGGGTTCAGTCCTAGGTCCTCTCCTGTTTGGTATCTACTTCTCTGACTCCAGCTTTTCTCTGTCACATATCACCTGCTCAGAGGCGATCTCTGCCTAACATACAAAGCTATGTCAAACCCAGAGCTGTTGGACATGCTCCACGTAAAGAAATCCCAATCCCTCCGAGCTACATGCTCTAGGGACCTAAACCTTGTCACCACAATAAACAGAACATGCTGAAGGGATAGATTCCTGTCTGAGACTTCCCATACTCTGGAACAAACTACTTATCTATATCAAACAAAGCTCCTCATTAGCACTCTTCAAGAAAAATCTTGATGATTGGATGGGAGATAGGAAATTCACCCCAGGGATCACTTCTGTGGCTCTGCTTGACAGGGGCACAGAAAAATTATTTTCTTGGGTGGCAAAAGCCAGGGTACTGTTTGGCTAGGCTTATATAGGCCCTAGGGCCAATAGCCTAGTAATTGCCTATGAACCTATAATGAAAACCAATGGCAGTTCACCTTCTTTGCTACAGACTTTCTACTCATGTTAACCTTTACTTTTACTCTGACTGTTCCTTGCTACAATGTGCTTCTCTGCTCCAGTTTATCACAGTTATAGCACTTTGTTTTTGTAAAATTGTATTTGTTTGGGCGAGTTACCTTTTTCATACAGTCAAATGAAGTCCAATATTGTGTTGCATTCCCTGTCAGATTATACTTAGACCTACATTCTGATGATAAAGGCCTGCTTAAAACCTAAGATTCAGCTATTTAATTTCCAGGGTAGAGAAGAAGGCAGACAAAATTCACAGAATATGTTAGAGAAGAATATATCAGTGCCTTTTAGAAGAAGCAGCAGAGAGTTTTCATGTTTAGTTTGCATTCTGTGTAGACACCATCCTTACCTTCCACCTCTCCCTTTTCCCATCTGTTCCACAGTGCCTTGAATACCTATTCTGAAGTCCTTAATTACGTTACTAGGAATAGCAGAACTTAAAGTCTGATTTTATGGGAAGCAGATTTTATATATATATATATATATATATATATATATATATATATATATGTGTCTACTGCTTTCGGTCTAATTACATTTAGTTGAAAATGATTTCAGGCAGCCCACTTAACCGATAGTGCATTTCAGTGAAAACCCCATTTGCTCGATAACGGAATATAGCCCCTGCCCCACTGCAGTGCAACCTTGGAGTGAGAATATAAAGCTAGAGTGTGTGTGTGTGTGTGGGGGGGGGCACAGCCCCCCACATTATTGAAGTGTATTCACTATGATATATTTGTGTATCAATTAAAAATACTTGAAACATATAACGTCAGTAAAAACTAGTTGCAAAATGTGGGAGGCTATGCCTCCCTCACCCCCCAATGTGGGGGGCTGTGCCCCCCACACCCCCGGTAACTTAAATTCTCACTGCAGGGTCGTACTGCAGTGGGGCAGGGGCTATATTACATTTTTGACCAAATGGAATTCGACCAAATGAGCTTTCAATCAAATGAGCTTTCAGTGAAGTGGGCTGCCTGAAATCATTTTTGACTAAATGTAATTCAACCAAAAGCAGTAGACCTATTATATATATGCATGTGTGTATAATATATATATATATCTACACACACACACTTGATCTGTTGTTGATATATCTTGGCCCCTATTTTAAGGTGCACTGAACTCAGATTTAGTGTATATAAGTGGTAGAGGTTGGGGGGTGTCGACCCCACCCTTAACTGGGTGCAGAGTTTTTCAGTCTCCTGCTAAAATACTGCTTCAAAGTTATAATGAGCTTCACAACTCACTGCTATTCGTTTTAATTGCAGCATGTTTTGCAAAGAGCAAGACTGAACTTGACTGCTATTTATGATGGGGAATTGTCGATTCCACTACCACACACTGGTTGACTACAAACCATTCTTTGGCAGCTTAATGTCCAGTTCTTAGCTTTGCATATTCTGTAACATACTTACAAGGCACTAGTATGCATGCTTTTGTCAAACTTACTTTAAACAAAGGTTGTTCTGGAATATTCTCAAAGAGTTTGTAATATTTACAGATGACAATATATGTTGTATTGATGCAAGAGAATGTCTAGGACTATATCCAAGCTGAATTAAACAGAATATATTGTAAAACGCAAGGCTACTAAGATTCTTAACAGTCAGTTTAAAATTAGTATTAGATGTCTCTTAAAATACTAGATATAAACATGACTGCATATGGCAAACAGTTTTTGGCTTGATTTTTTTAAAATTGTGCTATGGAAATGGAATAGTTAATTTTCATGTTTATCCCATGAATGGATCCCTTGCCCTCAGTTGCACACACTTTCTTGTACCATACTAATCCCTAGAGCTATGGTTTTAAGGTAATTTGTGGTGCAGCTGTCTTCTACTGGAACACAAGAATATTCAACTACACATGGTCAGCTGCAAGAACAAATGTTGATAACAAATGAAAAAATAAGCTGCCCAACCGCAACCCTCAGCTAATGTATTGAATGGCACGTGAGTAGAGCGACTTGCACTGTCTAAGTCAACCGCCACAGCGTGAAGGATTTAAAGCAGGGCTTAAGGCCAAGTGGAAGCAACGTGTCAGTGGTAAGAAAAGGCTGTTGGTGACAGAAGCCTCAGTGAGAGACATGCACTACTCACAAAGTTATAGAGCTGGCTAACTATGTTGTTTAACCAAAAGAGTACAGGAGTATACATTCTATTCATCTTACAGTAAACAAAATGCCCATCACAGCTGCTATCAGAAAGATGTTGCAGGTAGAATATTCTGTTAAGTTTCTCTTATCTTCAGTATGTTTGACACGATTTATTTCTGTAACCATATTTCTAGACTGGTGAAAGTGAAACACATGACACTAACATCCTGAGATACAAAGGTATTTCTGCCTGTATTTATTGCTTAATGTATGAAACTTCTGTTGTTCAATCAAATAGAGCACTGACCATATTCTGGCAACATATGTATATATATATATACACACACACACACACACACACACACACACACACACACACACACACACACACACACACACACACACACACACACACATTCATTCACAAATGCAGATGTATAAAAATATATTTATTTTCTTATATGGTATACATATATGCACACATTTACCTAGGCTCTAACACATGCAGATATCTAAACTCAATATAGCTGAATATATAGTCACTTTTCTACTTATAATTTTGATGTACTTCTTTGCCCTTATGGTTCTATTCATGCCTGAAAAGTGTCTTTGAGCAAGAGCACCTATCCAGTTAACAACTGTATTAATAAATATATATGTACATAAACACACTCATGAATGCCATACAGAAACACACGTGTGTGTGTTTGTGTGTGTGTGTGTGTGTGTGTGTGTGTGTGTGTGTGTGTGTGTGTGTGTCTGTGAGTTTTTAAATGGCAGCAGTAATGAATGAAGTGATGCAAGGGAACTTAGACATTTAGATTAAATAGATCAGGCATTTTGAGCACTATGTTCTGAAAATGCTTCCCATTTTGAAATAAAATTATTTGAGTTACACGGAAACCTGATTATTTTCTATGTCCCCATTTTCAAATAACATCAGAGCTGATTATATCATTCAGCAGATGATGTGGGAGCTCCCAGGAGCTGGCCTTCCTATAAAACATTTATTTAAAACTTATCCTGGGAATCAGAAGTGTGGGGAGACAGTTGTGGCCTTCCCACTACTGTTTACCTTGTTGTGTGCAATGAGGCCCAATGCTCATTATGAATAAATACTGGAGAAAACAGCAGGAGGAAGTGAGCTCATTAAATATCCCACGTGCAGCGGCAGCATGGACTGTTGGGAGTGTATGTGGTAGTGAGTTGCAGCTGTAGGGAAACCGAAGCACAAGCGTTTGCCATGCATACACCTGGATGAGGATTTGTGTGAGCCAGTGTGCAAAGTAGTGTCGAGAAGGGGAAGTCCTATGGAAGCTTCACATTGCCAGAACTTGTGTACGCTGATCTATTATTCACCAAAGATTGTAAATGGGAATATGGGAAAGTAATAAAAAGAACAAACTAAGTAGGACAGCGAGCGTCAGGAAAAAAACAAGGAAATTAGCAGGATGGAGATTGGGAAGGTGCAGATTTGGGGGGGTGGGGCTGAAGTACCCATTATATACATAGATATAGATATGAGGGGAAGGTATTGAGGAAAGTAAGAAGGTGAGAGGGTAAAGGGAGGTAGCTAGAGCACTCGGACAATCATAGACAAACCAGACAGACAGGGGAGGTGCTGACCCAATGGAGGATGGAGAAACCATTGATGCAGGAAACATCATACATAGAGCGGAAAGACAAAGGTAATGGGGAGGATTAGAGAACAAACAGGGGCAGGCGTAAACACAATGGAGAGGGGAACACCAGGATGCGGTTTAGAATGGGCTGCACAGCTGCTTCTTCTTTTGCCTGTAAGCCAGTGGGAATTTATTGACCTCCTCAGACTACATCACCACTGGACTCTCACTTGGATTGTGGAGCCAATGTTGTGCAAGGACATGACATCACTGGAGCAGGTTCTTCATCTTGCCAATGAGGACATCTAGCTTATTTTCAATGAACTCCCTACTATATCTTCTAGCTGCTGATGGGTGACAAAGCTGTCACCTCCACTGATGCAGTTACTGGTACTTAGAAAAACAGTGCCTTTCTGTGAAGGGCTGGCTGCAGTGCCCAGTGTGGTTGTTGCAGGAGGCATGGAGATAACTGCCAACCAGGGATCCAGATATTGAGGGTTAGTGTGGATGGTAGTATGGAGAAATGGGTGCAGTTTGTAATGCTTCTGCTGCATATAATTGTAAAATAAATGGAAGAGAAAGGAAATGAAATGTATGTAATAGGATAGCAAGAAAGAGGATAGGGGTGATAGTACAGATACAGTGAAATATTGCAGCTATGACCTATCCTTACACTGAAATGTTACAGGAACTATAAGTTAATGAACACAAAACACCTACCCGAAAGTAACATCGATGTTGCTTTACACAGACCCTGAGGGAATTGAACTACAGATATAACCACATAAATCCAGAAGGATAAAGCTGAATGAATACTATTACTTATGCAAGCAGACTGCACATATATGAAGAAAATGTGCAGTTCTGAGAAAGCTTTGACTTACAATATTACAGGTGCCACATTTGCTCCCTTTTCTCATATTTTGCCTTGCTCTTCAGCATTTTCAAGAAAACATGATTTTCTCTATTCTCTGAAGTGCATTTTAAAGTTGTTTTACACATCTGTATCCTTCAGTGATGGCTTCAACAGAAATTATAATTATAATTAAAGGCATACCTCTCAACCTTTTAGCACAAGAAATCTGGACAGAGCCAGAACAAATGGGGGGAGGTTGTCAAAGGCCAAAAATAGGGACAGATTTTAAATATTATTCATGTAAACTTAGAAAGTTGTTAGAATAATAGGCTTTTCATTAGTATTTATTTTCTGAAGAATATGACTTCAAACTCAAATTTCTGTCATTATTTAATATTTCAGTCCTCGATGATTTGCACCAAAATCACAAATTTTATGATGAACAGACGAAAATATGAGGCAAAAATATGGACATTTTACAAAACTCTGGACAGCTGAGAGTTATGATTAAAGGAAGACATTTGGTGTTGCTGTTCAACTTTCATTTTCCTTACAACCTTTCAATATACCTTTCCTGTCAAAGACAGCAAAGAAACTCAATTAATCCAGGGCCCCATAAGCCATAGAGTTATAGATGTCTAGAATGCATTTTAGAGCATTTTCCCAAACTTTTAATCCAATGGCTAGCCAGAACTAAAGGCATCAGGATTTCAAGGAAGACATAAGTTGTACCCAATGCTTAATGATTAAAGCAAACACCACCCCTAACTACCAATGATGACATAGGAAACAAGTGATGGGGAGAATTGAACCCACAACCATGATCGGCTGCAAAATGAAGGACAATGTATTAACATGTTGCACTAATTGTGCAATACAAGTGAAGCCTTCCAAAGAAAAAAAAAAAAAACACATAAAAAATGGTGTGTGTTAAACATGTAAATTCATACTGAGGATACATGCATATCACACAGACATTTATTTATTTTACATTTGTTGACCGGAATAGTCCGACTAGATATATGTCCATTTTCAGCAGAGGCCTGGGGAGAAAAACTCCAGGTAATACAGATGGAACATAACAAATATGAGTCAAACATATTTACAAAGCCCTCTAGTAGGTTCTCACAATATACACAGTGTGTAACAGTATACAAAAACAACAGGTTGCAGCATGCTATTATGAACAATAGAGTAAGTAGCGATTAATCAGGGTTTATATGACAATGTTGTGGATGAATTGTTCAGAATGACAAGAAACACCCATATGAAATTGCAAATGATAGCAGAATAAACAGCTAAGGGTTGGGAATCAGAGTATGAAATCCAGGAGCCAGAGCCTCAACATGCTGCACTACTTACACAATCTAAACAAAGATTGCAGTTAAACAAAAGTAATGTCATCATACAAGACATACTGAGAAATTAAGTGGGTGACAGAAATATACCAATACAATGGTAAAATGCAGCTCATACAAAATTCCCCATAAAATATATCTATTGTACTCAGAAGTACAACAAATAAGATGCCCAAAATAGCAATAATGTCAAATTAGTCTATCATGGCTGGAAATGAACTCACCAGCATCCTAAGACAGACATTTAAAGCAGCAGCCTAACACCCATACATATAAATAACATAATTTATTTGGCTTTCTCTGAACTATTTTTTTTATAAATGTTGTTACATACTCCAACCTGGTTCCATAACTATCTACACAACAGAAAACTGTACCAAGCAATCCGATTACCTAGTCAACAACACAGGCATTCCCCAAGGGTCTATTCTTAGACTCTTGCTTTTTAACCTTTTTATTAATAATCCCCATAAAGCATCCCTGCAAAGTACACTTATTTAATACGCTACCGATTTGACAGTAATTATGTCCTCTAACAACTTCTCAGATCTCCTAAAGTTAACACAATATGCATTTACTTCCATCGAATCCTGGCTTAAAGAAGCTCAACTGCTACTTAATCCCAAAAAATCAAAACCTTTACTCTTTACAACCAAACCTCTAACTCCACGCTTTAAAATATTCTCTCAAAACAATACAGAAATTGAAATTGTAAAAACAGCTAAACTACTTTGCATTACAATTGATGACAAGCTATCCTTTGAGAATCATATACACAACTTAGTCAAAAAGACACATTTTAAGCTTGACAAACTCTGTAGACATAAACTCTATTTGGACAAGTCTACCAAGTTGAAACTAGCTAATGGTCTACTTTTACCCTCTATGGTTGCCCCATTTTCACTGACCTACACACATCTCCCCTGAATAAACTCCAGTCACGCTACAATAAAATAGCTAAGTGTGTCTCCAACATGCCAACTCACACGCATCATTGCCTGGCCATTAAATCTATAAACTGGTTTGAGTTCCCTCATTACCTACATTACTCCCAACTTACTCTCCCCCACAAACTACTAAATAATCCAAACTACTGCCCACACTCTAACCTGGTTCCATAACTATCTACACAACAGAAAACGATCTGTTAGATGGCAAAACCAGGCAAATGTAATCTTGTGGGAGGAGAGGCTGGATTCTGCCCTTCTGAGCTGGGAATTTCTGGTCACAGGCTTATTGTGCCTTCTTATTTGAACTGTTTCTTTGTGAAACTGGTGTGCCTTGTTGCTGTAGCATAGACCAGATTCAGGCCTGCTGAATCTAGCTTTGTTTGTATAACTTGAGCACTGATCCAGGCCATCTTTTTTTGGAGAAGGTTCCCCTGCACCCTAGTGGCAGGAGTGTGCAGTTAGAACTTGCCTGATTGAAGACTGCTGGAACAGGGCTCAGTTTTGAACTTTTTTCTGGTTAATTGGGTAACGTGTTTAAATCAGTTTGTCATTTTCTATTGTTTTATGTATTAAAAAAAATTGTACTTTATTCATCTGCTTTTACTGTATTTGTGTTTCTTCCTACTTTATTACTAGGGGGCATTGACTACAACTTTGATCTGAGATATATAGCAATAAGTATCCTTTTCTGTGCATTTAAAGTGTTTTTTGATTGTATCTACTTTTATTTTATAAAAAAAAAAATACTTGTTTCCTGCCTTTCTAAGCTAGTATAGTCCAGTTTTCAGGTTAGTGCTGAATCCAGGGCTGTGTTACAAATCTCTGTGTTTGCCCATACCTTACTTGGACAGAAGGAAGTTTCTCTGCTCACCTGTGAGAGAGGGGAGCTTTAAGCAGCCTATCTGTCTCTGGAGGAGTGGTTTCAGCCCAGAAATTAGTAGTTTATTGGCCATTTTGGGCTAATTTCTCTCTCTTTCATTTCCCTGCTATGAAAACCACATTTGCCTGGTTTTGCACGCCGAGCAGTGCCGGTTAGCTAGGGCATAACTATTCCCGGCTCCACAAAGTCTCCTCTTCCATTTTTCTCTTGGAACTAGACAAACTTTCAACTTAAGCACTCAAGCCATTAATTTCTCAGCCCGGCACTTGCTCAAAATTCATAGCAAGCACTTATAAAGCCTAGTACTAGACCCCCCACCCCCCATACTGTACAGCAGGACAATGCTCTCTATTCGACCTTACCAGCAGTCCAGTAAAACAGTTCACTGTACCTATCCAGGCATGTCCAAAGGGCAGTTTCAGGTGTACTCTCCAGTCCATCTGGTGAATCTGGGCATTTTGAGACAATGTTACAACTGCCTCATGTACAAAGACAACTTTTTCCTCCTACCACCAAACACTAATACATGTGAGATATTCAATTATGCAGCCAAACTGGAGGCTAAGCTCTTTCAACCTAAGACTGGATCAGACAGTCAAGAGGAGGAGGAGGGAAATACTTGCATCACATCACCAGTCTCACATAGACCCATTAAACCAGCACAGGCAAAAAACACACACATAAATACATAAAAACATACTTGGAGGCTCTAAATAAAAACCTGCAAAAGCAACAGAGACCTCCAAAGCAGACATCCAAGCAATCTTCACCCCCCCACCACAAACCATGAAACACATACTTCACAAAATCTGCGTGCCATGCAATTACAGCCCTTATAACATACCCAACTTAGTAGTAATAGGTGACTCTATAGTCAGGCACACTGATGTCCACTCACTAGGCTGAATAAGGAGAAGGTTATTGTTAGCTGCCTTTTGGGTGCCAGGATCTGCCACATAACACAAGCACTCGGGTCACTCCAGAACAAATACAAATATGACTCTGTCTTGTCCATGTTGGTGTGAATGGCCTGAGACATACCTCCCTGGACTACATGAAAAGAGACATGGAAGAGCTCTCTGATGACATAGCCCAAGCCAGTATGACCCTGACCCTGGGTAGCATCCTGCCCTCACCAAGAATGATACCATGGTATAAAGAAAAAAATATCAGTTTCAACAATTGGCTAAGTTTCTGGTGTCATTCAAAGGGGATGCAGTGTCTGTCTGCCTGTGATGACATGCTCGACAAGCCACGCTGCTTTGCTAGAGACAGCTTGCACCTGTCATCCTTAAGCTTTCGAATACTGGCCAAGGCTGTTGCCACCCCCATAGTGCCTTTTTTAGGCAAGGCTCAAAAGACAAACCCACCGCCATAAATAGCACAAGTAACAAAAAACTGAGGGTAGTGCTACTCAGTGCCAGAAGTCTAAACCTCAAAATGCACACACTCGAGGCACTCCTCAGTATGGAGAAAATAGATATCGGTGCAGTAACAACCTGGTTTAAGGCTCCAGAGAGCACCCCCACCACTACCAGGCTACAACTCATACCATACATTTCGGCCACAGAACCCGGACCGAAATACAAAAGACGGGGGCATATCCATATTCATCAAGGATACCCACACCTCTAGGTTAGTGGCACAGTATGATACTTCAGAGATCATCCACTTGCAACTAGCAACGGGAAAAACTGAAATTCAAATTTTAGCTTGCTACAGATCACTCACCATGTCCCAGGACCCCCATTCTGCATTTCTGGAAACACTGGGAAACATAAAGGTCCTATCAAACACCATAATATTGGGCGATTTCAATTACCCAAACATTAACTGGGAGAACTACTCAAGTACTAACTCCCTTGCCCAACATTTCCTAAAATTTATAAACTCAAACTCCCTGTATCAACTGGTCAATACTCCCACCAGAGGTGACAATATATTGGACCTGGTCATCACCAACATGGGCGACCAGTGTTCCACACCAGAGGTCAACCCCTTGCTGTTTAGATCTGACCTTGAACAAATCACTTTGGATATCCACATTCTGCCCCCACCCTCGGACAAGGAAACCACTGTGAAAAACTTTTCAAAAGCAAACTTCACATTACTTAAGACTGAGGTGGAAAGTTTCAAAGCCCCCATGCTAAAGGATAACACTGTCCAAGCTGCAAAATCCTTTACTAATGCATTCTCTGGGCACTTGCAAGAATGCATGGATCGTGCTATCCCAAGCAAAACCAAGACTCACTCCTCCAAGAAAAAGAAACCAGTCTGGTGGACCCCTGCTATAAACAAGCAATACAACAGAAGGAGGAAACTAGTAAAGAAAAGAGTAAAATCCCAAGAAGGGAAGACATCCCTGATCCGTATCAACAAGAAACTACGATCCCTCATAAAATCATCCAAGGTGAGCTTGGAAAGAAAAATTGCCAAGGGCTCCAAAGATAACCACAAGGCATTCTTTAGCTATGTCAAGAATCTAAGTGGCAATGCTCAGATCTGCTCAGAGTTAGTGCAGAATGACACAAAATACACTGAACCGACTGATATCACCAACATCCTGGCAGATGGGTTCAGTGCAAACTTCATCCCCAAAATGGCCCATAACCATACCAGAAGAATGTAGAACCCCTGAAATCTCAGACACTCAGGTTAAAACAGCCCTCTCTAAAGCCAAAAATACAACATCAGTGGGACTGGATGGTGTCCCAGGCTGCATCCTACACAAGCTCAAAGATGAACTAACCCCTCACCTAAACACACTGTTCAAACTCAGCCTCTCCACAGGCTACGTACACATAGAGTGGAGCACAGATATGGTTATTCTGCTCCACAAAGGTGGAACCACAACAGACCCCAAGAACTATTGCCCTATAAGCCTGACTAGCTTGGTCTGCAAGGCTATGGAGCACATCATCATGGAACTTATTAACAGAGACATTGGGAACCTGCAAACACTGGACCCTAACCAGTTCTACTTTAAGGGCAGATCATGCCTCCTAAACCTGGTGGACTTCTTTGAGACAGTTACCAAAGCTATAGAAGAGGGAAAGGTGGTACACACAGCTTACCTAGACCTCACAAAGGCCTTCAACACCATTCCACATTCTGGTAGTATAGACAAGCTCACCAGCCTGAACATAAACCCCTACATCACAAGATGGGTTGCTAACTTGCTCACGGACAGAATCCACATGGTGAGAGTTGTGGGAGCTAGGTCCGACTCTAAACCGGTTACAAGTGGCGTTCCACAGGGCTCAGTCCTAGGACCCCTCCTGTTCAGCATATACTTCTCAGAGGTACAGGTAAGCACAGGAGGACTATGGCTGACTAAGTTCACAGATGACTGCAAACTAGGGGCTATAATTGACTCTCTGGCTGACACAGACATCCTTCAAAAGGGTCTCATTGAGACGGATACCTGGTGTCAAAATCATGGCCTCGAGCTAAATGACAAAAAGTGCCTAGTCATCCCCTTTGGAAAAAACAAAGTACCCACAAACTACCACATAGGTGGTAGTCCCCTAAATATGGAAGATGTAATAAGGGATCTGGGGACCCAAATAGATAATAATCTCTCCTTTGATAATCGCATTGCCAAAGTGGTTAGAAAATCCTATGTGGCCCACCTAATCACAAAAGGGTTCGCATCCAGACCGAAAGAGGTCATTGTGCCCCTCTTCTCATCACTCATCAGACCCATCATAGAGTACAACACCCCATTTGGGATGTACCTTACAAGATACCTGCAACAGTTGGAATGACCACAGAAGTTACCTCATCAAGAGGATCACTGGCCTCAAACAGATGCCCTATGCAGTTCAACTGAAGAAACTCCAGCTGTAATCAGTTGCATGCCATCTATTCAGAGGTGATCTCTTCCTGACATACAACGCCATGTCCAACCCAGAATTGATGGACATGCTCCACCTAAAGAAAACCATATCCCCTCGAGCCACACGCTCTAGGGATCTAAACCTCACCACAACAATAAATAGGACATGCTGGAGGGATAGATTCCTGTCTCAGAGACTTCCCATGCTTTGGAACAAGATTCCAGTCTACATTAGGCAGAGCTCCTCAATAACACTCTTTAAGAGAAACCTTGACGAGTGGATGGAAAACGGAAAGTTTACCCCGGGGATCACTTCAGTGGCTCTGTTGGACAGAGGCACAGGGAACTAATCTATGGGGGCAGAGAAAGCCAACACATTCTGGCTAGGCTTATAAATGCCTTTGGGCAGATAGCCTAGTACCTACCTATGAACCTGTCCTTTCAAAGTATAATACAAATACACACCCCTATTCACCATCTTACGTCGTCTAGCAACCAACTCCTGACCATAACTAAACAAAACAAAAGAGCT
Organism: Protopterus annectens; assembly: GCF_019279795.1. Taxonomy (NCBI): domain Eukaryota; kingdom Metazoa; phylum Chordata; order Ceratodontiformes; family Protopteridae; genus Protopterus; species Protopterus annectens. The sequence goes on from NC_056743.1 coordinate 291,341,034, forward strand.
GGTAAATGTCTCTATTCCCCTCCTGTTGACAAACTTTGGAATACACTACCAATCTCTATTACCCAACTAGACTCCTTAAAAAATTTAAATTGGCTCTAAAAGAACACTATTGCAATAACTTAGTCATAGGATTAAATCACCTTAAATGTTTTGGCTACGATACACTACAAATACTTTTACTTACTTAATATAGTTGCAATTTACACTCTGTCTTCATATCCAAGTTCTCTTGCTTTCTTTATTTCTGTTACTGAATAAACAGAATTGATTGAACAGTAGTCTTACTTATGAGAATATACAAACAGAATTACTAAAAATTTAACACACTGGGTTTATTTTCTTGTATTGTATACTGCTATAATATGTATTTGTCTTTGTATATCTACTTCAATTTGTATTATGTAAAACCTTTCTTGACTTTCAAACTTAAGATGATGCTATGTAAAAATTTATGTGATTGTGTGGAACTTTTCTCCCCGGGCCTCCACAGAAAATGGGTCATTGAGCCCAGTGGACTTTCTCTGTCAACAAATGTCAATAAATAATAAATAGAAAAGAAACCATGATAACATTTTATTTTCGTTTGCTATCATTTTGGAAAAAAAACCTGCCTTTTCAACAATCATTTAATTTACTCTGACACTACATAAATTGCTCAGGTCCTGCCTTCTGACACTACATAAATTGCTCAGGTCCTGCCTTCTTTTAAACTTCCGTCTTCCTGAACATAATTGTGCATGTATTGCCATCACAGATTCCATTTACTTGTATGTAATTTGCTCTTTCCCTTTTCCAAATCCACCACCTCCTCCGATTCTGTCATCTCCTTTACAGTACCCAGCACTTCAGTTACACTTTGCCAGCTCCTGGTTTCCATTTTCTAGTAACTGCCTTTTGGGCAACCAGTAGCACCCATCGCAGTAAGGGAACACTGTTACTAGGTGATTCAGAGCCCATATCCCAGCCTAAAAGAATAATTTCCTCAGTTAATTTGATTTGCTCCCCAAACATTATTGACAAAAAACTCTGGTGGGAATTTTTTAAATCTACCAACTGACTGTACTGTCAAAGCACGACCCCAACAACCTGTCCCTTTCCCATCACACCTTTAGCACTTGGCATCCACCTTAGAAAACATTTTTGAAATCACTTGGGTATATTAATATCTGTGCAAACACTTCCAAACAAAAATCCAACACCTTCTGGAGTTCATTGCACACCTGGAAGTCACCCAGGTGTCCTTCCATTATTCCTTGCTAAATTGCTTCTCCAGACTCTCTAATCTTTTCAAACCTCCTCTGACTCATATTTACAGCCACCGTGCTATGTTCTAAATGTCATATGAATTATCCCCTTTTCAGCTGCATCTGCTCTAGACTGAACCAAAAACTACATCAGAGGTGGTCCTCCAGTCAGCACTCCCCTACCCCCCACCCTTTATATTCTGCTCTCAGTTCCAGGTATAGAAAGCAATCTTTAACCAGTTTAGCACAGAAGTGCCAATACTATATCAAACCCTTACTGTGTCAAACTGCTGCTATACCTCCTAACAATTGTTAACAATAGCTTCTCTGCTGTATGCAACAGGTTTTCACAACCCAGAGCTTTCTAACATGCCCTGCCCTCCTCCTGTACAGCTGTGCATTCAATGCAATAACTTCAGGGGCTATGGAGAAAGAAATGGGAATACATTGGATATGTAGATGGCACATACTGGCTAACTGTATATGGAGGTTGGACAAGGGCTACTGCAGTACATAGCTGGAGGATGAGCTCTATTGTCTGACTCCCGTTAATGCAGGAGGTCAGGAAGACAACGTTTTATGTCAGTGTAGAAGTTATAATACCCTTCCCCTGTACTGGGGATCACTGGGGCTCATGCTACTGTCCTTACTAAACTACTACAGCCATCATCCTTGTACTGAGGTCATTCTTAGCCCTCCTGTAGGAGGCCATGGCTATAGTCCTAATGTAATGTGTAAGAAAATCTTAGATTTCTTCACACACCACCTTTGTGCTCTAAACACAGAACTGTCTTATTTGTCAGTTGCCATGCCTCAGGAGTTGAGAAATTACAGTGAAAAATGTCAGACAATTTGTGGTTACATGTGTTTTGGGTTGTGCCAACTGTCGCACAATTGGGTGACAGCTAGTTTGTGCAACCGGTGGCAGAGCAGCCTAATATACATTGTGCATGACAATATTTGAACAAAGCACTTTGAGATATGAAATATGGCAGCCCAGCAGGTGTGCATATGCTCATTGTAAACTGTGCGTTACAGTGACTCCATTTCTATTATGTGGTATGGAGGATTATAGGTACCCCTCCAGAGACCTCCGGTGTCCAGACTTGTGCACAACACTTGGACCTTAGTACAGAGTTTGGCCGACCAGCACAATGTGGAAACAGATTCAAAAACAGTACTGTACTGAGGCCTCAATTGTATAATTATCATGCCCAGAGACAGGAAGTTTTGAAATATAAGGGTGAGGCGAGGTACAGAGCCACTCTGAGCTACAGAACAGGGCAAGGGGTAACAGTTGTGATTCCTGCAACAGGTTCACTTTGCAAATCTTGCTTGTAATACATCAGCTTCATTAAGTTTAACTTTTACAATATAAGTCCTAACTTTTTCAGTTGCACTTCTTCAATTACTTTGTACTGATAGGTGCTTTGGCAATTAGCCACATATACAACTCTGATAATATTTTCATGGGTTATGACTAGGTGGAATACTGTTGGGATATTGTGCTGAATGATTAAGCCTAAACGGAAACACACCCATCTTCACTTACTCAGAGCACCTGTGGAAAAGGTTCAGTCTAGGCTCCTGATACCTGTGTTAGACTAATTGATTTTTTTTATCACATTTATTTATTTATTTAATTTATGTTACATTTTTTGTCCGAGGAAGTCTGGCTGGGTGCAAATGCCCTTTTTTATCAGAGGACTGGACAGAAAAGCTCCAGTACATGCAGTTAAATCAAAATCTTTTAATTAAAATAATATCAAAAATATCAGGTAGACTACAATTAAAATACATTTACAATGTTAACACTATAAAATAGTAACAATACTTACAGTAGTAAGACTTTGTATTACTAATTATAAATAACCATACAGTAGGATAGATGTCACAACACAAAGGTCTGAGTTATTTACAAAGTGTGGATAACCAAAGGTTGATTTAATTTTGGGATATAAATGAAATGAGTGGTAAAAGAGTTGAGAGGCATGGGTAGAAGGTGGGGTGGGTGTACAGGAGAGCAGACTATAGCAGAAACTATAGTAGAAGATAAAGAAAGAAAGCAGAAATGTTACACTTATTCTGGAGATGCACAGCTACAGAGCCAGGATGTCGAGAGGTGTTTTTTTAGATGTGTTTTGAATGCCTGTTGGTTTTCAGGAAGCCTGAGAGCATGTGAGAGGGCACTCCAGACAGTAACTTCAGAGTCTGAGTATAAGGAGGCTCCAGGTATATTTTAGGCTTTAGTGATAGAGAGGAGGAGTTTGTGTTTAGAGCAAAGTGCTTATACTTCCATTGCATTTGCCTGTTAGTAGCAGTGACAGACCCCATTACAGTTATCCAAGGGAGCTGCAGCAGTAAAGTCATAGTACTCTTGGGGAAATTTGATCAGTAATGTCATGTGCTTGATGTGGTTTGCTCTGCCTTGAAAGACAAATAGAAACATTAGACACATGCAGCATGGTGTACTGGCAAGGGGGGAAGAGTGGTGTTAAAAGGGATTTTGTGAACCATAACGGACCAAGTTTTCATACCAGTGTTTTTCCATACCTAAAGATCAATGTCTAAATGGCAGTCCAAAACAGAAATATATAGATGAGTGTGAAGAAAAATCTACCAGGAAGACAAGGTTGTCAGATATAGGGCATGAGGTGCTCATCCAGGCCCTCCTTCTCCATGGTCAATGGTTCTTTGGCCTGGATGCTAACAGATCCTTCAAGGCCCATGCTTGGAAAGATCTGGTACTGGACATTAATGATGTGTGCCTCCAGGACCATGCATATGCATAAGGTCCAACAACATCATACATGCTGCTAAACAACGAGCTGTCCACATGGAATGGGAAGGTAGGTCATCACATGGTGGGCCATCAGTCAAGCCTCCTCTGACTGAGATACAGGAGTTTCCAGTCTCTGTCGGGGGCAGTGACACCTCTACATGGTTCCACAGTGTGCTGCTGGATATTGGTGCAGCACATCCTGCTGGACATGTCTGCATCTACGACTAGCACCATTTGTCATGAGAAGAGTCTCAGGAGGGTGAGAGCTGAGTCTTGATGGAGACATGGTTTCCACTCTCCTTCTGAAGCTGGTATGTCATTGGCCAAAACTAAGCATATGTGCAGAGGCATCATGTCGGCACAAGCTAGTACCAAAACACCCAAGGCTGATTTGTAATGCTGAGCAGGGTGGGTAAAGTGACCTCTGTGAGGGCATGTCCTACGTGTGATATTTCTGATGGACTAAATCACCTACTGGAACTTGCCATTTACTCTCAAGCTTACTTGACATGTGTGAAGTTCCATTCAGAAAGCCATTCCTCCTATATGTCTATAAATGGTAGTCAAAAAGGCCATGGATGAGGTAGAACATGCTTACACAGGGCTATCACTTCCACTGTAGAGGTGTTTCCAATTAGGACAGGATGTCCCCTAAGTCATGCCCATCACAGAAATGGCACAGCTTATATCTGAAGTCAGTCACTGTCCCGCAATATGCCAACATCTCGTCGTGGGCATGGTACAACCAGTGTTACTCCTGGTAGAGACAGCACCTGCAGCAGTGTGTGCATGGGATACTCAACCTTTTATCATAATAGCCCTGAAGGCTGTGCCATAGCAGAGATATAGTCACACCACTATGCATCACACATACATACACATACACATACACATACACTATTCCTGAGAAAGTAGCCCGCCCTTTGCAGGACCTGTTCCTTTAAGCCACTCGGTCCCAGCCCTTGCACGTACCTGCAATTTTTCTCCTGCATCCCCTCCTTACCCACACTTCTTCCTGTGAAAAGTATCCACACATGTGCTCCCTCAACCACATATGTAGATGTTGATGATTACTGTACCCTGCCTTTGTACTATGTTGCTTGCCTGTGTTTGCACAATGTGACTAGCCTATGCATGGTTGGGCCCAGTCTGGTGTTTGTGTTACATCCATCAATTTTAGTGTAGAATATTTGATTATTTCATTTTACTAATGGCTGCAGTTACATGCAAATTACTGACTCTTTGCCAGTGCCTCAGCATGGTGTGCTCATCTTCTTCTAGTATGTTCTTCTCTGCAGCTGGCACCTCCTCTAAGTCCTTATCTAGTTCTGCTTCCACTGCCTGGTGTACTCCTCCTGCAACTAGTCCCTCTCACTGCATCTGCCTCCTCAGTCTGATATTGTGTAATATTGCACATATTGTGCATATTTTTTGCAAGTGCCGACATCATACTACCTGATAAATCCAGACAGTGAAAGTGTTCCTTCAGCAGCCCAAACGCATGCTTAGTAATGCTCCTTGCTTCTGAATGACCATAGTTGTTCTCCTGGTCTGTTTCATTTAGTAGATTTCCGACTGATGTCATCAGCCAATGTTCTAGGATGTATCTGACATCATCAAGAAGATGGCCCTGTGAGAGATTACCACCTTGCAAAACACTGGTAGAGGTCACATGTGTGCCATATTAGGGAGTCACAGAAAGTACCCGAGTGGCCTCCATATATATTCTGTATGATATCCTAATGAAGTAATACCCTTTATGGTTCAGGTTTCTCCATCCACAGTTCCTCAGGTGGGGCTTTTATTTTAGTGCGGGTGCAGTCTAATACCCCCAGTACCTCAGAAAAAATGGGATACATCATACTACTCCTGCATGGTGTTCCCTGGTTCCTCTGTTATACACAGTCTCATATACACTCCTCCCACATGTTGCAGCATGACATTGAGAAACTGAAGGAGTATTCTCCAGGCAGATGCTTGAGATACTTTTCTTGTCTGCTAAGAAGCTCACTCACTAGACGCTGTAGCTACTATACATAAAGCCATACATTCCTTGTTATGCAACTTTGTTATGCACTGGGATAGCTACTCCATGACTCGCATGCAGCTGCAGATGAGGCCAGCACATGCCCAGTGTGTCACACATGATCTCCTAATCCACACTGTAGCAGTACACAATATTGGTGTCATTGAGTGCATGAAAAGAGGAGCATGGTTGGGTAACAGGGTACCTTTAGGGTGGTGATGACATACACTGGCGTGGCTCATGGCTATAATGACAGCATGCTTGGAATACACATTTACTAGTGAGGTGGCAAACCCTAACATTTTTACAGGTCCTTTGACATGAATACAGGGAATCAGTAGAGCTCACTTCCGTGGCATGTGCATTCTGTGGCACAGCATTCATACCTTTCTGAATTGCTCTGCCAACTTGATTTGCTTCAGTGGCATACAGCAATCCAGTCATTTCAGTAATGTTGCTCATTACTGTCACATTTTACAACCATTAGCATATAATACACCCAGCTCTGTTAGTCCACGTTTACTGCTAGTGGTATGGGTGTCTCATCACATGTTTGCTTACTGCAATGTGTCTGTTTCTTGAATCAATGTTTGGTGTGGTAAGGTGCAAAGTGCACACTCTGTGCTTTGTTGTCAAACCTGTAACACTTTCTAACTCCTCTATGGCCTTTCTCTGGCCTTAAAACCTGCTGCTTTAGCTATAAAACTCAGTGATCTCAGACAGTGGGCCATCTCTGTCTCACTAAGAATGTCGTTGATAACAAAAATTCTATATGTAGAGCTTACAGCTGATATGGACAGGTTTTATTTGGTTCTGGATAAAAAAGCCACAGATCAAGAAGCCATAATCTCTCAAACTAAATAGGAAAGTATTTTCAGTATAAGAGCATTTTTTGCAGGGATAAGCTCCCTTGAGCTGCTATATGTAAGGGCTTGGCCACACATGCCCAGTTAATTATAAATACTAAAACAAAAGTTACTTATATGCTCTGACTGAGATTGCACAACCTTAGAGAAAAAGTGAAACCTACACTGCTTTTCTTTCTTACCATTTAAAAAAAACATGGCTTCCTGATGTTTCACTTTTTATCTATGACCATATGGAGAGCTATATGACCTCTCTCTCTCTCTCTCTGATAACCAAGTGCAAACAGCTTGAATATCGCTATTTTGTTGCACAGCCTTCCAGTATGAAAGGTATTGAAAGTAAGGTACTTCTAGAGTTTCAAGAAGCTTCTTTTCTGAGCAATGAAAGTAATAGAGGGCAGTTCAGGGGACAGGGTCTCGGCTCACAGCTTCTTTACCGATCATTTCCTATCCTGTGATTGGCAAGTACATATTAGAAAAAGGTAAAAGAGCAAAACCCCATAAACATATGAGGATGGGGTGTCACTTCAAGAGTGACAATCATCTATAGCCAAGGTTTACACTGTTGGGTGGCTAACCCTGACACCTAAAATGATTGCTATTTATAGACTATCCTGTAAAAACTTCTCTTCCAAATGCATCAGTTAAATTCTAGGTTCTCCATTTCTCTTGTCCTGTTCACATCCACCAATCAGAACTAAATACATTCTTTAGGCTTTCATCATCAAATACATGCACCTTCACACTGCGGCATACATTTCAACTACCCCTCTCACCTCATCCTCCTTCTACCCAACGCTATCACTTCTCTCCTCCTTTCCCTACTGTTCTCTCACTTATCCACTGATCTTTTCTTCCTGCTTAGTGCTTTAACTTCCTGGAAATACTTCTGTATATAGTTTTGTACTGACAGTTGCTGTTATCTATATTAAAGACTAATTTTTGTGTGTGTTATGGAAGACTTTTCATTTATATAAACATTGCACAGTGTTTGTGGAACTGCAGTGTACACTACATTTTATGCCTTTGGACTGTGCACTGCTGCTTTATGTTCGGTTTGCTCCTTGGCTGAGTCTGAAAATGTTCCAGGTGGTCTATAGCTCTACCCATTAACAAATAAATACATATATGCATGCATACATACTTATTTAAGATATTCCTTATCCTGTTTTGTTTCCCCTTCATTTTGACATTGCTTTAGTGTAAATTTATTTGCTATGGGGATATATGTTGATGTCTTGATTAGATTTTGGTCTTTCTTGTTTTGTTATTAAAACTCAGAAAAAAATAAATGAATCAAATGTTTTTCTCAAATACAAGTTTTAAATCTCGAGCATGACACTGACCATTCATTAGGCTGAGGCAGCATTACATAAATTTCAAAACTGAAATAGTTATAACCAGTCAAATGAACCTCTTGTTATGGAATCAATGTTCTTGCAGACCTGGGCAGCTGCTGTTTTACTTTTAGCACACTGAGTACAGAATGGGTAATATGGCATCTATGGGAATTCTCAGTCATCAGCTTGCATGATATTTGCACAAACCTCTGACTAATTATGGGGGCAGTGTTTCTACTACAACTCTGAAGTGATCTGATACTCCCTCCTTTGCTTTAGAGAAGTCCAAATGTGAATGAAGGTATAGTCGAGCACAAATGGGTGGTCTCGCTCTTGTGCTTACAGTGTACCATATTATGAAACCGTAGAATGGCACACAGAATGACTGATTTCTATTCACATTGACTGTTGTGTGCATACTGAGGTAAATGCTGAAATGCTAGGGCAGTCGGGCACTGTTCGTGTGTGGCAGAATCCAGACTTAAAAAATGATTTTCTTTTTCACTGTAAGGCATTCATGTTATGAAGCAATGTTTGTAAATGTTTCAAATATGTTAATAAAACTAGGCAGTGAGAAATGAGCTTAAACAATACGTTTCTCCTTTTAGTTTAATGATTTGCAAGGGCAGGGTGCTAAAATGTGTATCAATATTTTCACAGCAATGTGCATAATAGCAACTTATTTATATTTATATTTATATATATATATATATATATATATATATATATATATATATATATATATATATATACACTTTTATTCTTTCTTGACAAGGTTAGGGATTTACAGTCCAAATATAAGGGTACCCCTACCCCCAGTATTTGAGATACTGCAGGTAACGGGTGGGCAGAGGAAAGAACAAATCCACTTCAAAAATGAGATACCGTGTATTTAGGTACATAAACTGAAGATGAGGGAAATAGCAGTTAATTACATATACATTTATAATACTGGGTATTATTGTAAGTTTAGTAGTGGACTAAAGTGAAAAAAATTCAAGTAGCTCTATATTTTTGAAACCGGGAGTAACCATGATAACTTTAATGCTTAGTTCCCCGCTGGATAACTTACCACTGGAAGGTTAAATGTGTTAAATCATACTGTTAATTTCATACTGTATCATTATCATAGGTAGTAAATGATAATCCCTCACTTTTAACTACTTCCAGTGAGTTTGTTTAGTGGATTATTTTGAAACAATGCAGGGGAGACACTGCATGTTTGCTTTATGAAGTACAGAGAGCCATTTTATAAACTGACTTAACTAGACATTCTCCTCGCGTTAAGAGATGTGAATTCCACTTTTGAGCTGCACACTTTCATATGGTCTGTAACTTAAGTTTAATTCTACTGTCAAAGCAGGGATTGGATGTTGACCTAGGCCTGCACTGACCTGGGTTCAGTTAGTGGCAGAGAGGTGGGAGGAGGTGTTGAAAGTTTTCTTTCCATGATCAGAAGGCAAATGGCATACTTCAAGGGTATACCACACAGAGGAGACTCCATTGGAGATGTTATTTTATTGTACTCCTTGCATGTCCACATCTTTGGTTCTTGGTTGGACAAATGACCACAGAAATGTAGAATAGAAAAAATATATATTAACTGTTCTATCAGCTTAAAATGTGTGGCCGCCAGTTGGCTTGAGGTCTCTGGCAAGAATGTCCCAACAGACTATGGGCCTGAATCTAAAAGAATTGCACTTGGTGTTACTGACTTCTGTCTAGGCCTACTTTATAATAAGCATTACACTGGAGTACATCATTTAAACCAAGAGTAAGTCTTATGGAATCTGGCCTGATATTTAACATCAAAGGGAAAACAACTTTTTTATCCCCATCTGTAAGCTAAGTTAAGATCAATTCTTTCCATTTGTTCCTTAATTCTGTCCATACCTCCTTTCTGAATGTTGGTCATTCACATTCCCCAGTATACTGTTGCAACAGAACTAGCCTTTCAGCTGTAGGCTCCCTTTACTCACCATTTTGCCCAAGTTATTATCCTCTTAAGAGTGGCTACCAGAAATTATTTTGGTGCAGTGGTATGTGTGATCTCATCAGTGTGGTCATTTCTGATTTTGTAGTGTTCCTCACACAGTGTGGACCTCGGCTATGAAGCATGAATGTGACCAGTGTACATTAGGGTTTGATCAGTGAGAATGATTTGGTGGTTGGACTTGTGTATAGAAGTTAAGACATGCAGAACATGGATTGTACACACTAAATTGGCTGTAGGTGTGTATGTGATGCATGGTACAGATGAACTACCATGGCAGGACTAGCCATCCAACAGCGTAAACCTTGGATCGACATGATTGACACTGTTGAAATTGACTCATGTACACAGACAAACCTCTCCTCCTACCACCCAACACTACAACCTGTGAGAGATGCACTTATCTAGCCAAACTGGAGGTAAAGCTCTCTCCAACCAAGACTGAGCATGACAGTCATGAAAGGAAGGTAAACACTTGCACCACACCACACTCATCACATAGTCTCACTAAATCTAGACCACCAAAATCCACACATAGTAACACAAAAACATTCACGGAGGCTCTCAATAATAATCTGTCTAAGCAACAGAGACCTCCAAAGCAGAAACGCAAACAACCTCCATCCCCCAACACAACCCGAATGACACATAGCCCACAGACTCAGTGTGCCACTCAACCACAGCCAATAAGGCAAAACAACGTACCCAACACACTATATAGAGACACCTAATACTAGTCAGGTACACTGATGTCCCACTCACCAGGCTAAACAATGAGAAGGTTACTGTCAGCTGCCTGTCAGGTGCCAGGATCCACCACATAATCCACGCACTCGGGTCACTCCACAACAAGTACAAATATGACTCTGTCATTGTCCATGTTGGTGTGAATGACCTGAGGTGTACCTCCCTGGACTACATGAAAAGAGATATGGAAGAGCTCTCCGATCATGTAGCCCAGGCAGGTATGACCCTAGCCCTGAGTAGCATTCTGCCATCACCCAGAATAATACCGCAGTACAAGGGTAAAATGATTGACTTCAACAATTGGCTAAGCTTCTGGTGTCATTCTAAGGGAATCCAGTATCTGCTTGGGATGACGTGGTTGACAGACCACAATGCTTTGCCAGAGATGACCTGCACCTGTTGCCCCTGGGATTCTGGACACTGGCTAAGGCTCTTGCCACCCCTATAGTGCCTTTTTTAGGCAAGGTTCAAATGACAAATTCACCACCGTAACAGGAACTGGCAAGCAAAAACTGAGGGTAATGCTACTCAATGCTAGAAGTCTAAATCTCAAAATGCACTCACTCGAGGCACTCCTTAAAATGGAGAACATCAATATCTGTGCAGTGACTGAGACCTGGTTCAAGGCTCCAGAGAGCACCCCTGCACTACCAGGCTATTACTCCTACCACACATTTCAGCCATGTAACCTGGACCGAAACACCAAAGGTGGAGGTGTGTCCATATTCATTAAGGATATCCACACCTCCAGGCTAGTTGCTCAGCATAATGCATCCGTTGTTATCCAAGTGCAACTAGCTCTGGGCAAAACTGCAATCCAAATTGTAGCTTGCTACAGATCCCCCACCATGCCCCAGGATTCCCACTCCTCTTTTCTTGATGTACTGGAAAATATTAGGGTTCAACCAAACACCCTAATAATGGGTGACTTTAACTACCCCACCATTAACTGGGAAAACTACTCATGTACCAACTCCTTAGCTCAATGTTTTCTGGAATTCATAAACTCCAATGCCCTGGATCAACTTATTCACACACCCACCAGGAGCAACAATATCCTAGACCTAGTCATTACCAACATGAGTGACCGGTGTTCCACACCTGAAGTCAACTCCTCGTTGGTCCGATCCAACCATAAGCTAATCACCCTTGATATCCACATCCCGCCCCCACCCCCTATTAAGGAAACCACGGTAAAAAATTTCTCCAAAGCCAACTTCATGCTTCTTAAGACATAAGTGGTGAACTTCATGACACCCATGCAGATGGACAATACAGTTACAACTGCTGAATCCTACCCAAACGCAATCTAAAAGCACTTATACGAGTGCATGGATCGTGCTATCCCAAACAGAACCAAGACGCTATCCTCCATAAAAAGGAAGCCAATCTGGTGGTCCCCTGCCATAAACAAACTGTACAACAGAAGGAAGAAACTGTTGCAAAAGAGAGAAAATCCCATGAGTGGAGGAGCTCCCTGGTCAGCCTCAGTAAGAAGCTGAGATCCCTTATAAGATCCTGCAAAGCTAGACATGAAAACAAATTCGCCACTAATTCTAAGGACAACCACAAAGCATTCTATAGCTATGTCAAGAATCTCGATGGTAACACCCAGATCTGCTCTGATTTACAGCACAATGGCACAAAAATTACAGAACCAACTGATATTGCCAACATTCTGGCAGATAGGTTCAGTGCTAACTTTACCCCCCCTGCACCCCCTAAAGGGCCCATATCTATACAGGAAGAATGCAGAGTCCCTGTAATCACAACTACACAATTAAAAGCTGCACTCTCTAAAGCCAAAAACACAGCATCCATGGGACCAGACAACATCCCAAGCTGCGTTTTACACGAACTTCAGAAGGTACTGGCTCCCCACCTAAGCACCATGTTCAATAATAGCCTAGCATCAGGGGTTGTGCCCACTGAATGGCACACAGCAACAGTTGTCCCACTCCACAAAGGGGGAGCCACCACTGATTCCGGGAACTATCGTCCTATTAGCCTGATGAGCCTGGTCTGCAAGGCCATAGAATGTATCATCTTGGAACTAATAAACAAAGATATTGGTAACCTCTGAACTCTGGATCCTACCCAGTTCGGGTTTGTGAAAGGTAGATGATACCTCCTGAACCTGATCGACTTCTTTGAGGCAGCCACCAAAGCTGTAGATGAGGGTAAGGTGGTTCACACAACCTATCTTGACCTCGCCAAGGCTTTCAACACCATCCCCAATTCTGGAATTATAGCTAAACTCACTAAACTAGGTATAAATCCCCACATCACAAGATGGGTTGCCAACTGGCTCACTGACAGAACCCACACTGTAAAAGTTGCAAACTCCAAATCTGACTTCAAACCAGTGACAAGTGGAGTACCACAAAGTTCAGTCCTGGACCACTCCTGTTTGATATCTACTTCTCTGAAGTACATGTTTACACAGAAGGCCTCTGGCTAATGAAGTTCGCAAATTACTGCAAACTAGGAGCCATAGTCAAGTCCCCAAATGATGTGAACATCCTACAGAAGGGCCTCGCTGAGACAGATGCCTGGTGTCAGAGCCATGGCCTCAAGCTCAATGCCAAAAAGTGCAGTGTCATCCCCTTTGGTAAAAACTCTGTACCCATGAACTACCACATAGGCAGCAATCTACTTTAATATGGAATGTGTGATAAAGAGACCTTGAAACCCAGGTAGACAGCAGTCTCTCCTTTGATAGTCACATCACCACAGTAGTCAGGAAGTCCTTCTACGTGGCACACCTCATCATAAAAGGTTTCTCATCCAGGAAAAAAGAGGTCATTGTTCCCCTCTACTCGACACTCATTAGACCCATTACAGAGTACAACGCCCCTTTTGGAATGTACCTCACAAGACATCTGAAACAGCTGGAAAGGCCACAGAAGTACCTCACAAAGAGGATTATTGGCCTCAAACAAATGCCCTACACTGACCGTTTCAAAAAACTCCAGCTTTACTCCATAGCATATCGCCTACTCCGAGGTGATCTCTGCCTAACATATAAAGCTATGTCAAACCCACAGCTGTTGGACATGCTACACCTAAAGAAATCCCAGTCACTCTGAGCTACATGCTCTAGGGACCTTAACCTTGTCACCACAATAAACAGGACATGCTGGAGGGATAGATTTCTGTCGCAGAGACTTTCCATCCTCTGGAACAGGCTACCCATCTATGTCAAGCAAAGTTCTTCATTAGCACTCTTAAAGAAAAAAGAGTGGATGGGAAATAGGAAATACACCCCAGAGATCACTTCTGTATCTCTCCTCGACAGTGGCACAGGAAAATAACTTTCTTGAGTGGCGTAAGCCAGGGAACCTTGTTGGCTAGGCTTACGTAGGCTCTTGGGCCGATAGCCTACTACCTACCTACCTACCTATGAACCTGTGAACCTATGGACAGTCATCTATTCCACATTCTTAACTAGTGTGATTTTTAGTTGGCATCTCCACATTGCTCTCTGGCCACTAAGATTTTAAAGATCACATAAGATATTTTCCGGAACAATGCAGGCCAGGTTAATGCCTCAAGTTCATCTAGTTAGTAACTTCACCATGGATATAAAATCATAACTTATTGAGCGCTTTTGTCCCTCATAGGAGACTTCATGATGAAGTTTCCTATGAGAGATGAAAGTGATCAATAAATTAGGATTGTATATCCACGGTGAATCTCCTCTAGCATTATTCTTTTGTGGTTACCAGTTTCTTTTTATAATGCTTCACTATTTGTTCTTATTCATCTAGTTAGTATCAAGTCTGCCAAAAAGATCAGTTTCAGTTTGCATGAATCTGAATAAAACCAAGGCTACCATTTCTACAAGTGTGAAAGCTTCACTTAGGAGAGCATTTAAAATGTTGGGGACTGAAATCTAGTATGTTCTCTTTGTGACATGCAGTTACTGCATCACATGTTTACAAACTACGTAAGATTCCTTGATGGAATTTAAAAGAAATAGAAATTGTGAGTCTTCAAATCTTAGTTAACACTTTTGTCATGCCCTAACTAATGGTACATTGGTTCCCAAACTTAAGCATCTGTTAACTACGAGAAGCCTCCGAGCTAATATACCTTTACTTGTGACATGGTGAGAAAAATCCAATAATTGTATAGTAGGCTTTTAAATGCAATAAAACATTTGTGTCTAGGAGGTCTGCTTGAAAGTGGAATTTGACAAATAGGTAAAAGATGATGCCAGACATTTCTAAGAGATGGAGAGAAAGAGAGAGAGTAAAGGTGAAGAGAGGCTCATATATGTTACATAGTTTGCTAGAAAGGACAAATGGTTGCCTCTGAGAGGTAAAAAGAGATAGAGTTTCTTACCAGTGCATCAGAGTAAGCGATTATTGACAGCAGTCTATAACTGTGCTTGGATCTATACAGCATTCTCTCCTTTTTGTCAGAGGAGGACATAGTGTAAGAAAAAAATATTCTGTAGTTTTAGAACATGAATAGTATAGGAATAAATAAAGATTCAAAGTTACCCAAGATAAGCCATTTTGTAGTTCCAGAAATGAGGATATATAGATGACTTAAGCTACCTGAAATGTACTTAAACCAGGGGCGGCCCGTGCTATCGGACTGCCGGACTGCAGCCCCCTCAACAAAAAAAAAAAAAAGAAAAAAAAATTTTTAAAATTCGCGGACTTTGCGCATGCGCAGTAGTCTAGACTACTGCGAGTCTACTGCGCATGCTCCAGGCAGTCCGGCAGTCCAGGTAGGGAAACATAGGAGATGTCTGTGCACTTTTAAAGTGCACAGACTCGCTGGGAAAACGCGTTGGGGCTGGACTGCAACAGCAGCAGTCAGATGCTCTCGTCGGGGGGACTGTGGATTAGGGTTTGGGATCGCGGGAATCTCGCGGGACTATGGACTCTCGTCGGGACTGGATTATTGCGCGGGCATTTGGATTATGTTATGGAGAATGGGCAGCAAGGACAGGTAAGTGTGTCTTAATTATGTTTACAATGGTAGGGAAGTGTGTGAATGAAGGGAAGTGTGTGTTTATTGTGTAGAATTGGTAGGGAAGCCTATGTGAATGGACTGGCTGTGTGTGTGTGTGTGTGTGTGTGTGTGTGTGTGTGTGTGTGTGTCTGTGTGAAAATGCCCCAGGTGCGCATGGTGGTGTGGTAGGGAATACCTCAGGCTTGAACCCTGTATGCAGGTGTTAATGACTTGAGTTCCCTACCCACCACCATTTGTAAAAAAATTGCAGATTTTTGCCTCATATTTGATCTGAGCTGTTCCTCATAATATCTGTGGTTTGTAAATGTTGCAATGCTTGATATTTGATGGTGTAGTAGTAGCAGTGTTGGGGGTTCCTTCTTTGTGGGGTCTGTTTGCTTGATATTTGATGGTGTAGTAGTAGCATTGTTGCCTCACAGCTGCAGGTTCTCAGGTTTGATTCTTGGCTGGGGTTCCTTCTTTGTTGGGTCGTTTGCTTGATATTTGATGGTGTAGTAGTAGCAGTGTTGGGGGTTCCTTCTTTGTGGGGTCTGCTTGCTTGATATTTGATGGTGTAGTAGTAGCATTGTTGCCTCACAGCTGCAGGTTCTCAGGTTTGATTCTTGGCTGGGGTTCCTTCTTTGTGGGGTCTGTTACGTATCTTCTCCCTGTGTTTGTGTGGGTTTGCTTTTGTGTCCTCCCATGTTACGAAGGCATGTCTGCATTATTTCTTCCTGGGCCTCTGCTAAAAATTGTTTTTTTGTTCCAAGTCAGACTGTCCTGATTAACAAATGTTAAATAAAATTGACAGGCATTTGAATTTCAGACTTCAGGTTTCTGAATGTTTAATTTCTTACATATTTGATGGTGCAGTGGCAGTATTGTTGCCTCATAGCTACAGGATTTGTGGTTTGATTCTTGGCTGTGGTGCCTTCTTTGTGGAGTCTCCATCTTATCTCTGTGTTTGTGTGGATTTGCTCTGGTATCCTGCCATTTTACAAAGACGTGTCTACAGTATTTCTCCCTGGGCCTCTGCTGAAAATTGTTTTTTGTTCCATCAGAAGTAAAATTTACAGGCATTTGAATTTCAGACTTCATAGTCTTCAGAAAATACATAGTAAAACAACTTTTTATTCTAGCAATAAATATATAGTAACACAACCTTTTATTATAGCAATTTTTATGTTTATAAGATGACTATTTGAAATTTTTCCTTATTTTTGGGACTGTAATACCCTGTTAGTGGCTTTGTCCAGGTTTTTTGTGCTAAGGTTGACAGCTATGGCAAGAACTGAATTCACTGAATATGTTTGAGGGCTGTATTCCCTCATTACTGGGTTTGTCCAGGTGTTTTGTGCTAAGGGGTTGACAGCTATGGTGAGAACTGAATTAATTAAATGATAGCCATTTAAGTTTCAGTCTTCCTCTCGTTCACAAAACAGCTGATTTGGCGTAGTGGTATGTTGCTCTTGACTGTTTTGCACAGGGACCTTGTCTGTAAAATGTACGATGGTAACAAAGCATTTTTCTTTCACAAAGCAGGTGATTTGGCATAGTGGTATGTTCTGACTCTTTTTTGCACAGGGACTTTGGCAGTAAAATGTATGGTGGTACCGTGGTAACACAGCATTTTATTCTAGCAGCTTTCCAAGATTATACAAGCAATGTTTAATGTGTCCCTGGTTTTTGCCCTTTTGACCCACCCTAATAAATTTTGCTTTTTCCAGACTTCTTGTGCTGCGAAGTTGAGATGCAGTTGAGTATTGAGCAGATTTTACAAGGAGCTGAGAGCTGCAGGGGAAGAGAAGTTTAGTGCTAATAGCACAACAGGCTGTGTGCTTGCTTTTGATGCAGAAGGTTGTTGGTTCTACTCCCATAAGGGGTGAAAGCTGAAAGTTAAGATACTAATTATGAGCCTGTTCTCAGTTTGCCATCCATTTCCTATTGCAATATTACTAGCTTATTTTTAATGTAATTTAGGCAATTTATTCCACAGGGGCATCGAGACACTTTATTGTTCGATGAAACCATGAAATGTAAAGGTGATTGCTAGCACCAACCTCTTCATTACAGAATTATTTAACGTGGAATTATTTAGATGACTTTTTTACTACTTCAGAGATTGTGCATATTTACTGATAATGGTGGACTGTAGAATTGTGCATATTTACTGATAATAGTGGACTGTAGAAGTTTGAGTACACTTTTATGATGGAAATGTTCTGAATTGGACAGTTTTGTTTCATTGTTTACTGGAAAAATGTTCAAAGCAATAGGAAGGTGCATCAAAGAGCACATGTATGTTTCATATACAAGGGGCCTATGATTTGAAAACAGCCCAGAATTAATTTTTATCTGCCACGAGTAAAATGTATTTTCTTTGAATGTGGATTTTAATGTTGTTTCAGTGAATGTGAGTTTCAAGGGCAGAGAAGGTTTAATGCCAAGTTTGTTATGTCTTAGTGTTTGTGCTGTAAAATGCAAAAATAAAACTTTCAAATGAAGTTCAAATCATCATAGAAGTAAATCAGTATGCACATTAGTGTTTATGGTCAATGGAGTGAAATAGCAAATTAATGGATCATTGGAATGGCTGCAGGGAGGCTCCATTCGACCAGGGTTTTGTGAGGGGGAAGGGCAGCAAACTTAGACAGCCCCAGCTGAACCATACCTCCCAACTGTCCAGATTTTCAAAGAATGAATAGATGTTTTGCCTCTTATTTTTGATTTGTTCCTCATAAAAATTTGTGGTTTTCTGGCAAATCATTTAGGAATTAAGTCACTAAATAATGACACGACTTCATAACCTTCAGAAAAATGCATGCTAAAGTAAGACCTGTTCTATCAACTGTCCCAGTTTATAGAAGAACATTTTTTAGTACTGTTTATATGTTCCCCCAATATGTTTGGCCTTGTCCAGATTTATGTCCCAGTTTATACAAGAGCAATTTTTAGTACTGTTTATATGTTCCCCCAATATATCTGGCCTTGTCCGGATTTATTGCATTAACAGGTTGAGAGGTACATGCAAATAAATTGCTTTATAGAATTAGGCATAGCCAAACCTCTGAACTGTCCCTGATTTTGACTCAAAATGTTGCTCTTCCCCTAATGATCCCTCCACAAAATAGCAATTTTGGAAGAAAACATGGAGGGTTTATAATTAAGAAATAACTGTAATAATCAGATTACTTTTATTTCAGAAATGCATGTAGATTATTTTATTTTGTCAGCTGCTCAAGTTAGCAGTACTAATATTAAAGTGTCCCTTCTTTGACAGGTTCCCAGCTGTATTGTGTTGCTATTTTATATTTTTACATCACATTTTTTTGGTCCATTTTTCATAAAATTGTGTTTTTTTGGCAAATTAGTGACAAATAATTAAAGACTGAAGTTAGAAAATAATGACAGACATTTGAGTTTCAGATTTCATACCATTCAGAAAATTCATACTAATGCAAAACCTCTATTAGCTTTCTAAGGTTATAAGAGCGATATTTTAAAAATTGTCCTTATTTTTGGGCCTTTGTCCCATTTCTTTGTATGGCTTTGTCCAGATTTCTTGCTCTGAGGTTGAGAGGTATGACAAATGTGTCAGGGCCATCACAAGTCAGCCAGAGACATTTCAAACTGTGACATACTTGTTACACCCCACTCCCCATGTAGTGACTCTGGATGTGTCGAAGCAAGGCAAGGAGTAGTTATGCAGTGTAAATGTGCAGAGAATCTCACCCATCCAAGGTAGACACAAGTACTAGAGTGGCTTTTCATCTGTCCTTGATTTTTGCAGAATGGTCTGGTTTCTGTCATATTTTTTGTACTGTTGATTTATGCTTATTACTCAAAGTGCATGTTGCTCTGTGTTTAAGTAGCAATACTTTAATGACCATCAGGTAAGCTTGGCTGAGATTGCAAGATGCAAGTAAGCTTTAATAAGCATACTGTTAAAGAATTGCCAACATTGAAAGCCTTTCTGTTGCCATGTAGAGAATACTTAACTAGATAATGTATAAGCCTTGGGTATTGAAATGCATATGCCAGTATTTGTAATAAAGGACAGAATTGCATTATTTTAAGAGTCTCATTACACTTGGAGACTTAGTCATCTCTGCAGGCTTTAACCATAAACCGAATGCCAATTGTGTGGTCTATAACCTGTACAGTAATCCTTTTAAGCAATGTATCTTGAGCTTATTTCTTGTTTGCTTTTCATTTTTTACTTTGATCATGTTTTCCCATGAAACAAGTAGTTGTTAGGCAGCAGGTCTTTTTGGCTAAGGAACATTTTTACAAGTGGGGGCATCAGAGATTTCTACTTTCAGCATGTTACTTTAATAAAGCTGAATATAAATTATAATTAGAACTGCAGTGCAAGAAGTGGTTTGAGTTGAGTGCTGCTTGTTTTTCTTATACTTGATTTTGACTGGCATTCCATTAATGTATTTAAAAAAAAAGTAATTTATTTCTTCATGCCTCACAACCTTTTTTGTTTCCATCTAGATATTAAGCTGTCATGCAGCCAATGCATTGATATATTTTTATTCTTCTACACTTCGTTTTGTCTTGATTGGACTCTCATGACAACTGTTTGGCACCCAATGCAGTATATTTAGTTTCTGTGGTTTGCTACTACAGGTGTTTGTGTGTGTGGTAGGAAATACCTCAGACTTGAATCCTGTACCTTGTATGCAGGTTTTAAAGACCTTAATTCCCTACCCACCACCATTTGTGAAAAAAAAACTGCAGATTTTTGCCTCATGTTTGATCTGATCTGTTCCTCATAATATCTGTGGTTTGTAAATGTTGTAATGCTTGATATTTGATGGGGCAGTTGTAGCACTGTTGCCTCACAGCTGCAGGTTCTCAAGTTTGCTTCTTGGCTGGGGTGCCTTCCTTGTGGGGTCTTTATCTTCTCCCTGTGTTTGTGTGGGTTTGCTTTTGTGTCCTCCCATGTTACAAAGACATGTCTGCATTATTTCTTCCTGTGCCTCTGCTGAATTTTTTTTTTGTTCCAAGTCAGACTGTCCTGATTAACAAATGTTAAATAAAATTGACAGGCATTTGAATTTCAGACTTCATGATCTTCAGAAAATACATAGTAACACAACATTTTATTCTAGCAATTTTCTAAGTTTATAAGATGAATATTTGAAATTTGTCCCTATTTTTGGGACTGCATTCCCTCATTATTGGCTTCGTCCAGGTCTTTTGTGCTAAGGTTGAGAGCTATGGCAAGAACTGAATTCACTGAATGTTTGAGGGCTGTATTCCCTCATTACTGGGTTTGTCCAGGTGTTTTGTACTAAGAGGTTGACAGCTATGTTGAGAACTGAATTCACTAAATGATAGCCATTTAAGTTTCAGTCTTCCTCTTTTACAAAGCAGCTGATTTGGCGTAGTGGTATGTTGTTCTGTTTTGCACAGGGAGCTTGGCAGTAAAATATATGGTTCTAGCAACTTTCCAAGATTATACAAGCAATGTTTGTGTCCCTGGTTTTGGGCTTTTGCCCCCCCCCGAATACATTTTGGCTTTTTCCAGTTTTCCTGTGCTGCAAAGTTGAGTATTGAGTAGATTTTACAAGGAGCTGAGAGCTGCAGGCGAACAGAAGTTTAGTGCTGCTTAAGTGAAGTTGGTTTGCCTTGTTAATAGCACAACAAGTTGTGTACTTGTCTTTGATGCAGAAGGCTGCGGGTTCTACTCCCACAAGGGGTGGATGCAGCTGTACTGAGAATGTTCTCCTTGGTGAAGATACTAACTATGAGTTTGTTATCAGCTTGCCATCCATTTCCTCTTGCAATATTACTAGCTTATCATTTTTTTAATGTAATATAGGCAATTTATTCCTGAGGGGCAACAGGCACTTTATTTTTCGATGAAACCATGAAATATAAAGGTGTTTGCTAGCAGCAACCTCTTCATTAGTTACAGATTTCTTTAATGTGGAATTATTTAGAGGACTTTTACTTCTTCAGAGATGGTGCATATTTACTGATAATGGACTGTAGAATAGTGCATATTTACTGATAATGGACTGTAGAATTGTGCATATTTACTGATAATGGACTGTAGAATTGTGCATATTTACTGATAATGGTGGACTGTAGAATTGTGCATATTTACTGATAATGGCGGACTGCGGAAGTCTGAGTAGACTTTTATGATAAATGTTGTCAACTGGGCAGTTTTGTCATTATGGGTGCATGCATTTTGTTTCATTGTTTACTGGAAAAATGTTCAAAACAAATTTAAAACGCCCTCTAACAACTGTAATATATTGTACAAGGAATATAATTTAGTACAATGAGGAAGGTGTATCAAAGAGCACATGTATGTTTCATATGCAAGGGGCATATGATTTGAAAACAGCCCAAAATTATCTGCCACTGGCAAAATGTATTTTCTTTGAATGTGAGTTTCAATGCTGTTTCAATGAATGTGAGTTTCAAGAGCAGAGAAGTTTTAATGCTAAGTTTTTATTGTGAGACTGCATTGCTTTGTTTAGTAGATGACTTAGTGTTTGTGCTGTAAAATACAAAATAAAACTTTCAAATGAAGTCCAACTCATCATACAAGTAAAGCAGTATGCACATTAGTTTTTATGGTAAATGGAGTGAAATAGCCAAGTAATGGTTCATAGGAATGGCTGCAGAGGCTCTTCAACCGTGATTTTGTCAGGGGGGAAGAGCAGCAAACTCAGACAGGCCCAGCTGAACTATACCTCCCAACTATCCAGATTTTCGAAGAATGAATAGATTTTTGCTTCTTATTTTTGGTTTGTTCTTCATAAAATTTGTAGTTTTCTGGCAAATCATTTAGAAATTAAGTCACTAAATAATGATACACTGAGTTTCAGACTTCATAACCTTCAGAAAAATGCATGCTAAAGTAAGAACTGTTATTCTATCAACTGTCTCAATTTATACAAGAGCAATTTTTAGTACTGTTTATATGTTCCCCCAGTATATTTGGCCTTGTTCAGATTTACTGCATTAACAGGTTGAGAGGTACATGCAAATAAATTGCTTTATAGAATTAGGCATAGCCAACCTCTCAACTGTCTCCGATTTTGGCTTAAAATGTTGCTCTTCCCCCTAATAATCCCTCCAAAAATAGCATTTTAGGAAGAAAACATGGAGGGTTTACAATTAAGAAATAACTGTAATAATCAAAGTTATAGATTACTTGAAATGCATGTAGATTCTTTTATTTTGTCAGCTGCTCAAGTTAGCAGTACTAATATTAAAGTGTCCCTTCTTTGACAGGTTCCCAGCTGTATTGTGTGGCTATTTTATATTTTTGCATCACATTTGGTCCATTTTTCATAAAATTGTGTTTTTTGGCAAATTAGTGACAAATCACTAAAGACGGAAGTTAGAAAATAATGGCAGACATTTGAGTTTCAGATTTTATACCCTTCAGAAAAGTCATACTAATGCAAGACCTATTCTATTATCTTTCTAAGTTTATTAGAGCAATATTTAAAAATTGTCCTTATTTGTGGGCATTTGTCCCACTTCTGTGTATGGCTTTGTCCAGATTTCTTGCTCTGAGGTTGAGAGGTATGACACATGTGTCAGGGCCATCACAGTCAGCCAGAGACATTTCAAATTGTGACATACTTGTTGCACCCCACTCCACCATGTACTGACTCTGGATGTGTCCAAGCAAGGCAAGGAGTAGTTATGCAGTGTAAATGTGCAGTGTCCCCCATCCAAGGTAGACACAAGTACTACAGTGGCTTTTCATCTGTCCTTGATTTTGCGAAAGGTCTGGTTTCTGTCATATTTTTGTACTGTTGATTTATGCTTATTACTCAAAGTGCCTGTTGCTCTGTGTTTAAGTAGCAATGCTTTAATGACCATAATGTAAGCTTGTCTGAGATCATAAGATGCAAGTAAGCTTTAATAAGCATACTGTTAAAGAATTGCCAACATTGAAAGCCTTTCTGTTGTTGCCATGCAGAGAATACTTGACTAGATAATGTATAAGCCTTGGGTATTAAAGGACAGGATTCCATTATTTTAAGCAGCTCATTACACTTGTTGGAGACTTCCAGTCATCTCTACAGACTTTACCCGTAAACTAAACAGAATGCCAATCATGTGTGGTCCATAACCTGTACAGTAATCCTTTAAGCAATGTATCTTGAGCTTGTTTCTTGTTTGCTTTTCATTTTTACTTACATGTTTTCCCCATGAAACAAGTAGATAGTTGTCAGGCAGCAGGTCTTTTTTGGATAAGAAACATTTTTACAAGTGGGGGCATGACAGAGATTTCTACTTTCAGCATGTTACTTGGCACTTTAATAAAGCTGAATATAAATTATAATTAGAACTGCAGTGCAAGGAGAAGTGGTTTGAGTTGAGTGCTTCTGGTTTTGCTTGTACTTGATTTTGACTGGCATTCCAGTAATGTATTTAAAAAGTAATTTATTTTTTCATGCCTCACAACCTTTTGTTTCCATCTAGATATTAAGTAAGCTGTCATGCAGCCAATGCATTGAAATATTTTTATTCTTCTACACTTATTTTTGTCTTGATTGGACTCCCATAATGATGGTTTGCCATGCCACCCAGGGGAGTGTATTTAATTAAAGTTAGTTTTTGTGGTTTTGAGCATAACTCCTCCCCTTTCTGGTTGGCCACACCCCTTCCCCTTGACCCCACCCATTCAGCTGGCTCCTGCAGCCCCCCTTTGATTTGAAGTCACCAGCCTCCACTGACTTAAACCAACTTTTCACTGACCAGTAGCTTTGAGACTTGTACTCTGATGACACTTTATCAAATAGGACATAAGTTTATTTATAAGATGGTCTGGTATTTTATCATACCTTCTGACATTCTAAAACCTGCTCTAACTAAGGAAATCACTTTATATATACTTTGTTTCCTGATGCTCTCATGGTATGTAGCTTTTTCTATAATTAGGTTTCAGATATCTGTTGGGTATAGTAGTTCTTGTTTTTTTTTTAAAACAAGCATGGTGGTACCACCTTGATCAGTTTATGAAATCATGGAAAAAATAATTGAAAGATAAAGCATGTCTTCCTTACTTCAGCTAAAGCTTATCTTTTTGCCTTACTAACAAGTGTAGTCCTAACTGCCCAATTTTTTTCTATTGCAGCCACAGACAATTGAAGGCATAATAAAATTTAGGAGCATAGTGCACTTCTCTATTAGGTCCTTAATTGATTTAGTGATAAATAGATGTTATTTCTGTGGAGGTCCATTCTGAAGTGACAGAGATGCACAATTGCCTTTATTAGTTGTTGAATATTAGATAAACATAAATGTTATATCTATATCTATGCAGCCATGTATTTGTCTAACTATGTATCTAAAATGCATACATATTTATAGATATATAAAATCTATGTTATTCTACTGTATTCCATTTCCATACAGAGCTAAAGCCCCAACTATGACCCAGGAGACTCACCTTTCATTAGTATCTCCGATGCCTGTTGCAGCTGGCATGGATAGAAGAGGAATGATGAGGCACTGCATGCTTACCCTTTCTGGAGAGACAGGGTTTGTGCATGGCTGCTTCACAAGCCCCATTGTTGATATGGGATCATGGTAACAGAGCCATGCTTCAGCATGTTAGTGGCAAAGGAAAACATGTCGCCATGCATTTTTTTCCTTCATGACACCATCACATACCCCTCTCCATGGCATAGGACTCCCATGATAGAAAGAAGTAGGTCTTAAAAGAAGAACCTCACTGCCAATGTATGGTGGCTCCTCATCTTGGTTATGTACCATTTTATAGGTGGGCAGTGGAAGTAATCCCAAGAAACTCCCCAGAGTGTGTCCTGGTATGGGTTAAAGCTCAGAGTCACCACAGTGTTGGACCTGGCCACAAACAATCCTGAGGTAAATGTTGTATGAATGAAGGAAATACAAATAACTGAAAAATATATATATATATATATTTAAATGTGTGTGCATGTGTATTTATCCAAAATTGCACCTAGTACAGGTGTCTGTGTTTGTTCTCTGTAGAACTGATCCTTGCACACTGATCAAAAATTTGACAGGATCTACTACCATCATAATGGGATTTTCCATCCTCTGTCTCAATTGTTCATTCCATTGTGATTTTTTTCTTGAAAGATGTAATGATCTAGGAATTAATTTTAATGAATTAGTTACTCATTGTACTCTGGTTGTAACATATTTATTGTTCTGGGTAGATGAAATTGCAGTGTATTAAGAAATCCTTCATATACCAGTTACCAATATTCAATTAACAATAGAATCCATTAACTTCCGTATGATTATCTATTTTTCAAGTTCAATGACAATGAGTTATACAAAGCAAACAAAATGAACTGATTCATTTTCCCATGCCCCAAGTGAAAACAAGTCCCTACAGCTGCTTCACTCTACAGTCAGTATACTTTGTGCATAGTATCCCTGAAGATTTCTGCTGCAAAAGTGTTGACAAACTCACTGTCAAAAGAATTTCTACAGCTGAATTTTCACTGAAGTTGTTAAAACTACAAAAGGACAAATATGTTAATGTAAATTCAGTGTAAAGCAGTTTCCAAGAATTAAATTACACTGCTGAAATATATTTAGAGCTGCAGATAGTTGTTTTCTCCTCTGCATCGATGTGTTCTGTTCTGTAGCATTGAATCTGCTGGAAGGGCTTCCCCACTCCCCCACAAACCATGTACTGCTTTAGTTGAAGCTAAATTAACATCACCATAATCATCATCATCAACACCCCCTTTTCCCATTTTCTACATGGGGTTGGGGTGTTGTCTCACTTATCGCCATCTCTCTTTATCCAATGCCACTCTTACTTCTTTGACATTTATGACTGTCACGGGTCTTCTCTCACACAATCCATCCAACTTTTTTGCTACATCCTATCATTTCCCTTTGTCTTCTTCCTGCCTGTCCCAAATCTTCTTCACTGGAATGTCTTTTACTTTCCTACACATGTGCCTGAAACACTGTAATCAGTTCTCTTTGACATTTCTGCAATTGTAGCTACTTTGACGCCTGCACTTATGTGCTCAATTCTTTGCCTGTCCCACAGTGTGCATCCTATCACCCATCTCTGGCACTTCATCTATATTGCCTCTAGCTTCCTTAACTACTCTGCCTTCCCTACCCATTGTCTGTACCATACAGTATTACTGGCCACACCATTGTTTCATATACCTTATTTTTCAGCTTCTTTGGTATTCTTCTGTCATATACTACTCCTGACACTCTGTCATATTTGGCTGCAGCCATTCTGATTCTAACTTTGACCTTCTCATTTAAATTTCCTTCTTGTCAAACACCACTACCAGAAACCTGAAGCCATTTACCTGTTCAACTATTTTTCCCTTCTATCTCATTTTTCAGCTTTTTCTGAACTCTCCAATTTGCTGCCATTAGACCTGTCTTATCTGTATTCAGTTCCATCCCATGTGCCTTGCATTCCTCTACTGCTTACTGAAGTTCTTGCTCAGAGTCTGCCTGCAATGCCACATTGTCTGCATACAGCAACTTTAGTGATCTGTTCCCTCTGACTTGTTGCCAATGAAGTCCATCACCAGTATGGACAGCAGTGGGCTTAGCGCTGAACAATGATGCACACCCACTCCTCCTGGGAATCTCTCTCTCTGTAAGACTGAACCCTGTTCGTACTTGAGTCATTGGGTCCTTCTACATAACTTGCATAACTTGCAGTAGTTTGTCTTATGTTACTGGGACTTTGAACCACCAATGGTCTGCCCATATCAGCTTTCTTGAGGCCTTGTCATATGCTTTCTCCAAGTTTAGGAATGTCTAGTTAGACTCTTCCCTTATTTCTATTTTTTCTCAAGTATCTGTCACACTGAAAACATCAGGTGGGTTCTGCTGTGTCCTGAACAGACTCCAAACTGCTTATTTCCCATCTTTCTCTCTACTACTCTGCATATTCATTTATCAGAATTTCATGTAGTGTGATACCTCTATACTGCCCACAATTGTGAAAGTCCCCTTTATTTTTGAACACTGGCACTAGTATGCATATTCTCCAGTCATGTGAGATACATTTTTATTTCCACACTACTAAGAGTACACCCAGGAGCCATTTCTCCCCAGCTCACCCAACATCTTGATCATACCTGTTGTGACCTCATCTGAGCCAACATCTTGATCATACCTGTTGTGACCTCATCTGAGCCAACATCTTGATCATACCTGTTGTGACCTCATCTGAGCCAACATCTTGATCATACCTGTTGTGACCTCATCTGAGCCAACATCTTGATCATACCTGTTGTGACCTCATCTGAGCCAACATCTTGATCATACCTGTTGTGACCTCATCTGAGCCAACATCTTGATCATACCTGTTGTGACCTCATCTGAGCCTGCTGCTTTCCCTGACTTCATTTTCCTTAGTGCTGTTCTTACTACTTCTGTGGTGGGCTCATTTTCTTCTCTAACTGGTCTAGGACAGTACAGCTTCTATGGGGTTTTATTCATTCAGAGGCTGCTTGAAGTACTCCTTCCATCTGTCTTTGATGTCCTATGGACTGGTGAGGAGGCTGTTACTGGTATTCTCTTATGAAGGGTTTCTAACTATCTTCTTTATCTTTCTGTCTTTGCCTTGCAACCTGCTATAGTACATTTGTGGCAACCACTGAGTCAATTTCCAGAAGTTTGTAGAGTGCCTCTGATGCCTTGCTGTTTGCTATTGCGACTCCTCTGTTTGCCTGTTTGTTAGCCAGCCAGTATTCCTTCCTAGCTTGTTATGTCTTTTCTACCTCCCACTTTTTCCTGCACTCTTTTTTTCTTTTGATGACTTCATGGACTTCTGCATTCCACCACAAGCTTTTCTTGTGTACCTTAATTCCAAACCTGGCTCTACCACAAATCTTTTCTGCAGTCCTGCTGTTTTGAGATGCTGACATTCTTCAAATCCATCTATTTCCACTTCTTCTTCAAGTGCTAGAGTCCTGAGTCAATCCTTTAACTGTTGTGCTTTCTCTACAGTCATCATCCAGGTCTTCAGCATGGACTCTGTTGACCATAGAGCCTTCTCTTCCCACTGCATGCAGCTGAGTGTGGCAACCAGTGGTTTACGCTGTAGGCCAACTGTTTCACTGGGGATGACTTTGCAATTGCTGATTCTACCCCAGTGTCCTTTCCTAACTGGGAAGAAGTCTACCTGAGTTGCATGTCGGCTGCCCTTGTATGTGATCTTGTGACTTGTCTCTTTTCTGGAACCATGCGTTGGCCACCATCAAGTGATTTTTCTAGAGAGAAATCTAGAATGACCTCTCCTTTATTTCTGTTAGGTCACCACTGGGGAGCTAGGCACTCCTTATAACCTAAATAATGAAAATCGCCCGCTGATAGAAAAATAGGAGTACAGACAATTAAAAACCCAGCTGGTTTTATTTTAGCACTTTCGTCCACAAGGACTTCTTCAGAATAAAATCATGCTTAAAAATGTCAGTTTACATACAAAATTCAAATAATAACAGTCTCATTAACCAATTAATTCAGATTAGAAAGCCAGCATTTGTTTAAAAAACTGTCACATTTACAAAGAACATTTAATACATATAGTATCATTAAGTCCAGGATGTTTATCAGAGTGCATTCTTAGTTACCATAAAGTTTCTTTCCTTAGCAACTGATTTTTTTTAAATCACCCCTTGTAGTCCTCAGCAATGTGACACAGAAAAATACATTTTATGAAACAAGAACAGGCCAGGGTATGCTTATACAGTGCATTATTGTTGTCCTTAGACATGATAGCATGCAAGTGTATGTAAGTGTATGCTATCTCCCTAAACAATGTTGTAAGCACTTTCAATAGCATCTTCATGAATACTCTAAACTCCTTAGCTCCCTCTAGGAAGATCAGAGTAAAATCAAACCATGCTCCCTGGCTCTCCAAAGAGACTAGGTCCCTTATGAAATAAAAAGATCATGCTTGAAAAACCTGGACTAAAACTAAACAACCACCTTTTCTTCAAAAATACAGGCAACTGAGGAACCTTGCAAAAAAACTTACAACTAATGGCAAAAAGTTATACTATAGCTCTGCTCAGCTTAACAACAAATCCAATCCTTCATCCTTGAAAATTTTGGTCAACTCTCAACAACATCCTCTATCCTGGAAAGCCCTCTAATCCCTCCCCATACCCGAACTCTTCCTCTCAGGAAACAGTTACCCTCCTGAATAAACACTTTATCTCTTCCATCCAAAATCTGGTAACCTCTAAGCCAAACTCTACTTCGACACCCTCCACTCCCAAGTCCCACGAACACAACTTTGTTTTCTTTTGAGCCAGTTCCCATTACTTATATCAAATCTCTACTACTCAAGCTAAAACCTTGCTCTCCTTCCACGGACAATCTATCTCCTACAATCCTCAAACTTGCTGCTGACTCAATTGCCTATCCTGTATCTATACTAATTAATCGATCTATTCTGGAATCGACTGTCCCCACCCTTTGGAAATCTTTCTTCACTATCCCTCTTCATAAAGGTGTAAACTCCACTGACCGCTCAAACTACTGACCCATTGCCATTCTGTCCCTCCTCTCCAAGATATTAGAAAAATGTATTCACTCACAGCTTCTCAATCACCTCCTCACACACCACTTACTTACCCCTACCCAACATGGATTCCGTCCTCACCACAGCACCACCACTGCCCTCCACTCCTTCACTCATATCATTGCAGAGGCACTAGACAACAATAAACTCATTTCCTGTCTCTTCCTAGATCTCTCCAAAGCCTTCAATACTGTCTCTCATCCTCTACTACTATCCAAACTCACAAATCTCCACCTATCCCCATCCGCACTTGCCTGGTTTAATAGTTACCTATCTGGCAGGGAACAATCTGTCAAATGGCTCTCATCCTCCTCACCTTTCTTTCCCATCTCCACTGGTGTTCCCCAAGGCTCCATCTTGGGACCTCTTTTGTTTAACATCTTCACCAATGATCATTACACCTCATGCAAAGAATCCTCCCTTATTCAGTATGCCAACGACTCCACACTGATATCCATCTCAAATAACATTCCTGAACTACACTCCCTGACCCAATAGTCCCTACTATCCACTGAACAATGGCTCTCTCACAACCTATTGATCCTAAATCCCAAAATGACCAAACTCCTACTTTTCCTTCCCCGTTCTCTTTCTCATCACAAAACCTCATTTTTTATTACATCTTCTAACAATACAGACATCCAATCTGACACCCACACAAAACTCCTAGGGGTCATTATCGATGACAAACTCAAGTTCAACCTACACATACTCCAATGTATAAAAAAAACAAACCAGGTCTGCTATATCAGAACAAAAAATTCCTAACCCCTGAATCTATACTTACCCTGGGCCAGGCACTCCTCCTCCCCTCCCTCTTATATGCCGCCCCAGTTCTTACCAATATCTAGGCCTCCACTCTAAACAAACTGCAACAGACTTACCATAAAATAGTCAGATTCATCACTAACTCCCCATACAACTCGCACAACTGCATTTCTTTAAACTCTCTTCAATGGCTTGAACTTCCCCAGTTTCTGCTATCTTATCAGTTTCATATGCTACACTCTATTCTTTATAAACCCCCCTCCTGTCCATCTCTAGCTTCCTTAGTCTCCATCTATATCCCATCCCGGACCCTCCATACTTCTAATCAACAATTACTTGATATCTACCACCCAAAAAGGTCAGTAGGCAAACTACTCTACAAACACTCCCTTACCCATGCTTGGAAAAACTTCCCCTTGACTTACGTTCAATCTCCCACACCTCACACTTTAAAAATGAACTAAAAGCTTATTTTCTCAATTCCAGAACCCACCCTTGCCATGACCCTGCCAAGTCTTCCTTCCCTTTATGTACCCTCAAAAGGACCATACTTAGTACCTCATTACACCTCTTTCTCCAACGTGTTTACTATGCATTTGCACAATTTTATACAAACAAAAAATGTTTATTGTTGACCTATTGAACTATATCAATGTAAAATTGTTACTTAGCTTCTTTTTAATGCAACTTTAACTTTATGCATGTAACCCAACATATGTGAATTGTTTTGCTATAACTGCTATTATAGCAATATTGTTTAAAATTGTACTTGTTTTAAAATGTATTACTGGAGCTTTTCTCCTTGGGTCTCCACTGAAAATGGGCCACAATCCCAGTTGGACAAACCCGGTTAACAAATGTCAATAAATAAATAAATAAAATAAATAAGTGTTCCTTGATCCCATTAAATATAGCTCTTTTACTGGCATGCCCCCTTCCAAAATGGGGGAAAAAACTCATGTCTTTTCTGTTTAATTTCCCGAGCAGTATGTTCTAATAGATTCAGTTCTTAGCCTCCATCTAAAAACATTTTGGCAATTTCATCGATAGCTTTTAAGAAGTTGTCTTGGTCAGTGATTAGCCTGGACGCTGTAATCATCTGACTCCTTGGAATATTTTTCTTCATATAAATGGGGTGAGCACTTGAATTAAACAAAAGACATGATTCCCTGCCGTTTTGGAAAGGGGTATGCCAGTAAAAAGAGCTAGTGACACGTAAGAAATTTACCAACAGCTTTATTTTGGATTTATGGGCTCATGTCTCGGCCATTTGGAAGAATGTTTACATACTTCATCTTTATAAAGGAGGACCATCTGCTGAATTCTTCAACTTTAGATGAACTGTTGCCATTGTCTAAAAATAATTTATTTATTGACATTTGATTACTGGGTACTTCTGATGTTTAGATGTTCATTTTTAGTGGATGCCTAGGAAGAAAAGCTCCAACAAATTATAAAAAAATAAAGTAATTTTGCAAGCTTCAAAATAATACAGAAATATCTAGAGTTTCAATAATTATACCAAGTTAGACATAATGTGACAACATTGGGTAAAATAAATGCAACTCACCTGACAACAATTTAATATTTGGAGAAATTTTTTATTAGAAAATAGAAATATTTGAAAAGTATATCCATTCCCAGTTGCTTCAATACTTGACCATAAACAATCCTCTCTCTCCCCCACAACATGTTTTTTATCCTGATAGTAGCATTACCTCCCTGCTTCATTTTGCTGATACCATTAATAAACACAAAAATACTGGATATGTCATAGCTTCATTATTCTTTGACCTGCTTCGAGTATTTGATGCCATCTTGCACCATAAACTATTACTAAAACTCTGTTCTTTAGGTCCCCCCTCCTCCTTCTCCTGGTTTACTAGCTACCTAAAAGATATATTCCATGCAGTCAAATGGCAGCAAGAAATCTCATCATTTCTAATATTACTGTTTATTAATGGTATTGGTAACAAGATTCCATATTTGGACTCTTCCTGATTAACATATTTATAAATGATCTACACACTGCTTCCAAGCACACTACTCCTCCTACTTACCCTACTGTATGCCTTCCCACTGTTTACTAACCTACAAACGTCCAGACAAACAAAGCTGGAACAGTGTTATAGTAAAACTGCTTGGTTTGCTGCTAACTACTCCTTTAAAACTCATCACTGTTCCTCTCATTAACAAATAAATTGGACTGAACTCCAGCATCACCTCCAATATAGTCAGCTACTACTAGCCCATACTCTAATATGCTACTCTGATAAGTATCCAGCACTAAAAAGTCATTCTTCAATACTACCCATACAAAACCTCTTTGCTGTATAGACAAACTCCTCCTCTTTGCCACACAATCCCAAAATGCATCGGGAGCCTTCTTTTACTAAACGTCTGTAGCTTCCCTCTGGAATGCCCTCTTACATGCCAGCAGGCATTCAAAACACATCTAAGAGAAGACCTCCCAGCATCCTGGCTCTGTAGCTGTACATTTCCAGGATAAGTATAACAGCTCTACTGTCTTCCTCCTCTTCTGTTATACCTCTGTTACCAACTATTGCTCTGTTTTCACCCACACCTCCTTCTACCTGTGCCTTTCTTGCATCTCTTTTACCACACAATTCAATCAACCTTTTGCTATCCACCCTTTTTAAATGACTCGGTACTCTCTACTGCGACATCTGTCTAACTGCATCAGTACAGAGTGCAGTTCGCAAAAGAAGCCTTACTACTGTATGTGCAGTAACCATCTTATCTATTTTTCCAGTGTAAAATGTATTTTTATTGTATTCTGTCTGGCATTGTTTATACTGTATAATTTAAAGATTTTGATTGTACTCTATGTACTGAAACATATTTCCCCTGACCTCTTCTGAAAAAGGGCAGTTGTACCCAGCCAGACTTCCCTGTTCAAAAAACTTAATATAAATAAATATATAATAGTAAACAGCATTCCGTGGTGGCAGATGATTCACTATATGTCCCAACTGCTTCATACAGAATGTAGCATCAGTACTACAGCCACGCAATTACTTATTGTATTTAGGTTTGAATGATAACTATATAATAATGAATAAAGAATAATGAATGATATTTAATTATTTACTTGCTTACTTATTTACTGTGAAAGTCAAGCTTGGCAAAAAAACATTTTTAATGAAGGCCCAGAGAGAAAAATTCCAACATTTGATTGCAAAAAGCAGAAATTGAATGAGGAGTTTCTTTGGCTTTCTGGAAACAGAACTGATAACTTTACATCAGTTCCTGTATCACTTTGATAATAAGCCAGGGATTCTGTAACCTCTGTTCCTTGGGCAATGCTTCCTCATCCCATGAAAAATTATATGTAAAATGCCAGTGGCTTTTTCTTCATAATCCTTGAATTTAGCAGAGTACATCTACTGACAGGTTGACAAATGAAGTTTCAGCCAGCTGTGTAATGTAAAACAAAAATTCCACACATCTCTGTATACTCACTGATTTGTGCCAGTGACAAACCATCAGCCCCTGCTAAATCGTTTTCCTACACACAGATGAACCACAGATGTGACCTGAGTGCAGCACAACTACAGCGTTGCTTTTCATTTCTGAAAGAACACAATTTTTACAAAGATTTGTACATCAGCATACATGAACTGCCCATGTTTACACTCAGAAACTTTGACTAAAATGTCACTTTACACAGTGAATATATTTCTTAACTTATTTTTAAAATAATACCATTCATTAAAAAAATAAAGGAGAAACTCATCGTAGTTTTATGTCGGTGAAGCCGGTGTGCAAATCATACCAGGCTGAACTTGGCCAACTGATGAACACCTTACTCTGCAGTCCATCTCTTGATGTTACCTCACTGAAGAAGCCTGCTATGGGGTATATGGTCATTACTCTTACAGTTATATTTGATCCCCAAGCTTTCTCACAAAATAAAATGTAATTCAGGTAGGCCATTGTGACCAGTTTATTTGCATGCCACAAACATGCTGATACATCTAATCCCATGAATATAAATCCAAATGGTTTAGTGGTAGAATTTTCGCCTACCACGTGGGAGGGTTAGGTTCGATTCCCGGCCAATGCATTAATTTTAAGTATTTAGATTTTAGCAAATGTAAGGCTTGCTTATGTTTTAATATATGCTTTTAAGGGTGCATTTTTATGAAGTGAATTTTGTATATCATAGGTATTTTAACTACCAAAGTATTAGAAAATGACATTGGCAAGTAGTTTCTTATATAAATGTGATGTGAACTATCGATCCATACAGAAGAGAAGTTTGATTTACATTTTTACTTCTATTGGCTTGCTTAAGCCAATGATATTTAGGAAAGTGAAGTCTGATTTACATATTTACCTTTATTGGTTAGGTAAGGTTCATTAGAATAATCAAGTACATTGGATGATAAAGTTGCTTGTATAAGCACCTTTATTGGTTAGGCTAAAACATGATATTTACATATTTGTCATTGGCTGATAGAAGCTTTATATTATGTTGAAGTGGTTTTTGAATGTGGATCTGAAGAAGGCTTTAATAGCTGAAAGCGCTTGTCCTCTGTATTTCTGTTTGTTGTTTTGTCGCTATCATAGTCTTAAACAAATTGTTTAGTCAAGTTTTACGGAGTGTAGAATCGCTTATCTTTTGTTTTTAGCTGTATTTTGCTGAGCGAGCTAAATTGGAGCATCCTTCTACTGTTTTTTGGTTATGCACATAGTGTCAGAAGCATTTTATTCATCTAGCTGAGATCTTTAGTATGAGGCCAAGGAATTCTGTCTGTTACTTGGTTGTTGAGATATTTAGAAAAATGTGAAAATAATGGGCAGGATTCATGAAGGCTTGCACGGAGTGTAAGAGACGTGCAACACTCTATGCAAGCCTCGCGATCCAGGAACAGCCCTAAACTCTGAGTAAGAGACCAGCTAAAACGTCTCTTACACGGACTGGGCATGGACATGCTAAATACCTCACTTGCAGCCGAAAGGTATGCAAATGAGGTATATTAGAGATCCACAAAGCAGAAACCAGTCCGTGTAAGAGACGTTTTAGCTGCAGAAATGTACTCAAGTTGATAACTGAGTATGTTTCTGCAAATTCCACAATGGAGCCATGTCAGCTCCAAAAAAAGGGTGCATATGACTCAGGCAGCATGCCAATGGCCAAATATGTGGCCATTGGCAATATAACCCGATGCCAAAATATTAAAAATATAATTTTTTTTTTCGACGATCGCCGATGTTTAAACCCAGCGCAGCCCCGCGCAAACGGGCTGCGCTGTATAAAACCATAAAAAAGAAGGTTATAAACCCACAAATGTGGGTTTCTTGCAATACATGGAATGACAATGCAGGGACCAGCAGACAAAAAACAACATGGCCACCGTGAAGTGGTTGCTAAGGGGGGAAGCTGAGTCTAAGACATGTAACTAAGCATTAGTAGGCAATCTCATGTAAATGAGGGTTAGGATACTGAATCTCACAGTCACATAGCAAATGAGCACAGTCTGAGTAGTGTAAGAGATACATAAGGGGAGGAATAGAGTAGGAGATAGGTGACATCACAGGGGGGAATGGTAGAAAGAAATGCAGTTCATTGGAGGTCAGTGTAACATGACAGATGACAGACACAGATCATGGAAAGAGGTGTGCCACTAGATAAGTCATGGAAAGTCAAGAAATGGAAGGTGTACACTGTTACTTACACCCAAGTTTCTTGCTGGGCGTGCATGCGCACGTGTGCGTGCCATGAAGTGCGAGTAGGGTAGTGTGCACGCACGTAAGGCAGACTGAGCATGTGGGAGCGTGTTGGGAGATGTTTAACACTGTTTGCACGGGTGTGTGCATGTGTAGGGTAGGCTGAGTATGTTGGAGGCTGTTGGCAGACATGTAACGGTGTTCGCGCGGGTGTACGCACGTTTTAACCCGAATAAGTAGATTCTGAACTGTGTAAGCACGTGTGCACGCGTGTAAGCCACTGTGAGCGTGTTTCTGATGGTATGCACGTTGCCCCCCTGAGGAAACAGAGAGGAAAAAGGAAGCAACAGAATTAATAGGAAGCTAGCAGGGATAACTGCTGAAGCTAGCAGGTGAAAACAATTAGAAGTAGGCAATTACACAGGCAGAATAGTAGCCCAGCACTTAAAACTTTGCAAACAGTAGTGCAGGATGTTTCTCTTAAGAGACACTGCAAGACAGGAGTAAGCTAATAGAAGTGAAAACTAAAAAAGCTTCACTCAGAGCAGAAATGTTAGGGGCTGCCATAGCTGTCATAATGAGACATAGGCAACTTGCTGAGGGTGGTGACAATGCAGATGGTGCCAGACAACCCACAGTGAGGAGACGGAGAAGACTGTACAGGCCCAGGGTCACCTACCACGGGTTACATGAGCTGGAGATAGTAGAGCGCTATAGAGTGGACAGACAGCTCCTGCAGCAAATAGTTGAGCTGTGCAGGCTATGCCTCACACACAGAACCAACAGAGGGGAACCCATCCCAGTGGAAACCAAGGTAGGTGTTGGCCTAAGAATACTAGCAACAGGTACCTTCCAGAGACCAACTGGCGATATGATGGGGATATCACAGGCATCAGCCTCCAGGGTACTGCACCAGTTCCTGGATGCCATGTCAGCACATGTCAGTGATCATGTATATTTCCCCAATGCCCGTGAGGTATTGGCCAGCAATATGCGTCTCTTCCAGCAAATAGCGGAATACCGTGAGGTAGTGGGTGCAATAGACTGCACGCACATATGCATCAAAGCACCAGCCAGTGAGCGGGGTAGGGCCTACATTAACCGCAAGGGCTTCCCCTCCATCAACTGCCAGGTTGTGTGTGATGCCCAGGGCATAATAATGAATGTGTGTGCTTGCTGCCCTGGGAGTTACCATGATTCCCACATCTGGCATTTGACGCAGCTGTACCAGACATTTGCCAATGGGGACATCACACACGGACACCTAGTGGGGGATGCAGGTTATGCACTGGAGCCATGGCTGATGACACCCATCAGAAATGCACACACACCTGAACAGGAACACCATAATGAGGCACATGCACAAACACGTAATGTAATAGAGCGTGTGTTTGGGCTGCTCAAGTCACGGTTCCGGTGTCTGGACACATTTGGTGGAGCCTTGCAGTACACACCAACTACATGTACCCAAATTGTCATGGTATGTGCTATGCTACATAATATGATCTTGCGAAAACAGCTGCAGCAGGACCAGCATAGGGCCGGGCCAAACAGCCCCCCACCATTGCCAAGGCCATCACAGGCAGAGCGTGACTCGGAGGAGGAACAACCTGAGCCTGCCCCAGTAGGCAGAAGGAGGCGTGCCCAGTATGCCCTGGCCTTGGCAAAGAGGCAACACATAGCACATACACTGGCTCAGTAGGAACCCTGGGAATGATACCCCCTCTGACTCAAATAATAACATGGATGCCTAAAATGACATGACCTGCTCACAAACATGTACAGGGAAGTGTAATATGTGCATCCAACAGAGGCAGCCCTGCAGCACCACCTGAGGCATGAATGCCATGTGTTAAGTAATGTAACACCATGTACTATATGCACACATGAGCACCCTGACTAACATCCACCCTCACCAAGCATGAAGCCACAAAATGACGATGGGATGATCAAGTGCAATAACTGGCTGAAGTAATGCAGTTAGTCAAAGGGGAGCCAATGTGTTTAAGGCTGGGAAGACGTGGAGCATGACATGATGCACCACCTGCTAGGGGTGGCATGCACCTATAATGCCATGCCCCATGGATACTGGCAAAGGCTGTCCGTACCCACAGCATGCCCTGAATAGGTAAGTCTCAAAACACAAACCCACCTTCATAGGTTCTACAAGGGATAGGAACCTAGATGTAATGCTACCCAATGACAGATGTCTAAACAGCAAGATGTGTGCAGTGTAAATGCACACAGTATGGAGAATGTAGATACCAGTCCTGTAATAGAGAACTGGGTCAAGGCTCACATCAGCACTCTAACACTACCAGGTCACACCTCATACTGTGCTGTACAGCCGCAAAACATGGAACAAGCTACAAAAGGAGGGTGACTAGCAAGAAATGGCAAGGATAACCACACCCCCATGTTGGTACCACAACAAGAAGCAGCATGGATTAGCCATGGTCAAATACCAATGGCTAAAACCGCCTCCCAGTATATAGCCTGCTGCAGACTACTGTCCTAATACCAGGAACTGCACCTGGCCTATGTCGGAATACATGAATATATCAAGCCCCCCAAACCACATTATATTGCTTGACTGAAAATACCCAGACATACACCGGGAGCATTATACTAGCACCAACACAGTAGGAGAAAATTTCCCAGAATCTATAAACCAAAATGCCCAGGAACAATGTACCACTCCCACAAGAGGGGTAAGCATACTGGATGTGATAATCAGCAACATGTGTACTGGATGGCAAGATGAGAAGTGTACCCCTCACTGGTAAGACCAGACCATAGAGTAATCACACTGGATATACACATCCTGACCCCAGTCCCTGGCCAGAATACCACAGTGAAAAACATGTGTAAAGCATAGGTTGCAGCCCTCAAAACCGATGTTGAATCCACAAAAGGCCCTGTGCAAGTGCAGAATATGGGACACACCACAGAACATGTTATACAGGCATTCCATGAACACAGCCAGGAATGCTTGGAGTATGCAATCACAAATAACAACAACACACAATGCCATACACGCAGGCATCTGGCATGCTGGACTCCAGCCATTACCAAACCATGCAAGAGAATGAGGAAGCTACCACATGATAGAGCAAACATAAAAAGGGAAGTAATCACTGACCAGTAGTATGGCAATAACATATGTCCACACATACAATCCACTAAGTCCAGCCACAACAAGTAGAATCTGTGAATCCAGAGGCAATGTGACACAAGTCCCAAGTACACAGACAACCACAATACCCCCCAATAAATACAAATATATGTGATAGATGCATCCATGTATCCAAACCAGAGGTTGAGCTCCACCAACTCAGTACTGTCAAAACTAGTCAGGAGGAGAAGGTAACCACATACACCACAGACCCAGTCCCACATAGACCTACCACAACTGTAAACCAAACACATAAACACAGACAAATATTCCCGGAGGCCTTAATTACAAACACACCACACCAACAGAAGCCTCCAAAGCAGATCACAAGTAACCACAACCTTCAAACATAGCACGTGCAACGAATAGTATGCAAAGCTGGTGTGCCAAACAGTCACAGGCCAGAAGGAGAAACAACATGCCTGATATAGTCGTAATAGGTATCTGTATAGGCAGACACACTGCTGTCCCACTCACCAGACTGAACAAGGGAAAGGGTAGAGTAAGCTGCCTGTAGGCTGCCACAAAATACCACATAACACAAGTACGCAGGTCACCCCAAAGCAAGCAGAAATATGATGCACTCAATGTCCATGCTGGTGTGAATTACCTGAGATGTACCTCCCTGGTCAACATGAAAAGAGACATGGATGGTCCCTCTGAGTATTTACCCCAGGCCGGTATGACACTGGCTGTGTGCAGCATCCAGCCCTCACCAAGAATGATGCCACAGTACAAACGCAGAATGCTCATGTTTAACAGCTGGCACAGTTACAGCTGTCAGTCCAAGAGGGTCTAATGTCTGTCTGCTTGAGATGTCAAGCATGACAAGCCATGCTGCTGTTCCAGGGATGGCTTGCACCTGTTGCCCGTGTGCGTCTGGATACTGGATAAGGCCTTTGCCGCCTCCATAGAGCAGTATGTAGGCAAGGCCAAAAAGATTACCCACCACCCTAGAAAACATAAGTGGTAGGAAACATAAGGGTAATGCTGACCAATGCCAGATGTGTAAACTGCAATATGCATGCCCCTGAGGCACTTCCCATTATGGAGAATATTGATGTCTGTGCAGTGACAGAAGCCTGCTGCAAGCCTAGTGATAGCACACCAGCACTACTAGGTTATACCACATATCATGTGTTATGGCCCCAACACCTGCACCAAAACATCAGAGGAGGGGGAGTATCCATATGCAGCACAGACACCCATATGGCCAGGTAACTGACAATGCACAAAGCAGTGGAGACCACCCATGTGCCCATAACTGTCGTCAAAGCTGCTATACAGTCTGTAGCATGCGACAGACCACACTCTCACACACAAGAACTCCACCCAGACATCCTGAAGACACTGGACAGTATGAATGTCCCACCAAATACCAGACAAGGTACACACAAATTACCACATAGGTGTCAAACCATTATGTATGCAAGGAGTAATCAGGGACCTAGGGCCACAGGTCGACATTAATCTGTCATGTGACACTCACAATGCCAATGTGGCTATGAAGATTGTTGATATTGGACACCGTATCATGAAAGGATTCACATCTACATCAACAGAGGTCACTGTGCTGCTGTACTGTTCCCTTATCAGACCCATAATCTAGTACAATGACTCATATGGGATGTACCGTACATGACACCTGCAGCGGTTCAGAAGACCTCATAGTTACCCCACCAACAGGATAAAGGGTGTGAAATATATGTCATATGCTGCCTGGCTGTAGACACCCCAGCTAACTGCAGTCACAGACTGCCTACACAGAGGCATTGTATGTCTGTTGTACAAGGCCATGTCCAACACAGGAGTAATGGACATGCTCCACCACAGGAAATCAAAACCATTGGAACTGTGAGAGTCACAGATGTCAGCCTCAACACATAATGAAATAAGATGTGCTGGAGGGACAGATACATAACCCAGAGGCTCCCCACACCCAGAAACAGGATCCCAATCCATGGTAGGCAGAGCACCTCACTGACGCCCCTCAACAGGAATATTGCCAAGTGGATGGATGACCGTACATGTATACTGGGGGTCCTCACTGTGTCATGACCAGACAGAGGCACAGTGAAGAACTTCATAAATGGCCATAATAGAACATAGCAAGAGGTGGCTAGGCTTACTAATGGCCTAGGGTGTATAGCCTAGTATGAACCCATGAACCTATGAAGATACAAAACGTACAGGACACTAAGGATAATCATAAGGCTTACCCAACTGATGGTAGGAACCATGTTGGGCATCCACAGATATGCTCCGAATCACACAGATATTACAAACAACATACCAAACACACACACATATTGCTAACATACAACCTGTCAGGTGCAGTGCAAACCCCCCCCCCCCCGAGTGCAAAATACCTATCCCAGCAGACTGATGGTCCCCTGACATTGCAGATGCTGAGGTAACAGCCATCATCTGCAAAGCAGAACACACAGCAGCAAAGGTATGTGATGGTGTCCTGTGCTGAGGCCAACATGGACTCAAAGAATAATGGAATGCCAAATCACACTACTGCCCAATGTCAGCCTTACCACAGGATATGTACCCAAAGAGCAGTGTACAACAACAGTGGTCCATCACAACAAAGGTGTTGCCTGAATGGATACTCCAAACTACCACCCCATGATCCTGACAAGCTTGTTCTGCACAGCTATGGAAAGGATCAGTATGTACCGCAGACAGAAGGCTATTGTGGACCTACTGATACAGGACCCTACACAGTGTGGCTGTCGTAACTGCAGAACCTGCCCCTAATCATGTCTGACCCATTTGAAACAGTCATTAAGGTAATTGATGAGGGCAATGTGGTCCACACAGTGTAGCTGGACCGTGCACATGCTTCTAGACAATACCATACGAGTTCAGTAGATATGTTCACCAGCTTAAATATATACCCCTATGTCAATAGAGGGGTTGCAAACCAGACCAAGGACAGAACTGACATGGTCAGACATGCCGCATCCATGTCAGACTACAAAACAGATATGAGTGGCATCCCACAAGGCCAGGTCTTGCCCCCCTGTTCTGTATATATGTCCCATAGGTATAGGCCAACATGGAAGGACTGTGACTGAACATGTATGCAGAGGAGTACAAACAGCCCACCATATCCGACCCCCAGCTGACGCAAGCAACCCACAAAAGGGCCACCTACAAACAGACAACTGTAGCCATAGCCAAGTCAGCAAGCTAATTGCAGAACTGTGTATAGACAACCACCGTGGATATACAGTAAGTGCCCACAAATTACCACACAGGTGTTAACCCATGAGGTACCTAACATGTAATGTGAGACCTGGGTACAAAAGGTGATAGATATCCTGCACTGGACAAACATGTGGCTGTAGTGTTCGCAGAAACATATACTATATACCCACCCAAACATGAAGGTTGGCAGATGTAGATAAGGGGAACTCACTGTGGCTCTGCAGTCATCATCCATCAGCGTCACAAGTGACTACAATAGCCCCTGTGTGATATACCGCAGCAGACACCTCCATCAACTGTAAAGTCCACAACAGTATCCCACCAGGAGTAGCAAAGAGCATGAACAGATGCCCTGTGTTGCCTGAGTAAACAAACTGCAGCCCCACACACAGCCATACTTCCCAGCTACAGGCAAGCTGTGCCTGATGTATGAAGCCATGTCCAACCTGGAATGAATGAACATGTTGCACCTTGTACAATCTGAATGGCAGTGAGCTATGCACATGAGAGACCTGAACCCCAGCACTGACATGCATAGGACAAGCTGTACAGAATGATCCATAACACAGAAGGCACCCCCACTCTTCAGTAAACTCCTGGTTCAGGTCAGCCAGAGTGTCACATATCGACACCCCTCAAGAGGAATCCTGATGAGTGGATGGGAGATGGTAGGCTAACCCTGGGTATCACTGTTATGTCAGAGGTAGACGGAGGCACAGTATACTAACCATGACATATGTCATGGCAAACTCCAGTTACAATGTGTGTCGAAGGACAAACACACCCTGTGACTAGCATCAGAAATGGCCTAGGGAACATTGCTAGTGTTTGCCAATGTCCACCCATGTTGTGGAATACACTAGCAATGTTGGACGAGCCTGGTGTAGGTAGTCCATATCTGAACATAATACAACATGGTCATATGTGCACAACTGGCCCCTACACAGTCTGTTGTGCTCACTATGAAGATGTCAAGCAGTCATAGGATTAAAGCCCAGGATACTGTCCACCACAGTGAAAGTACTGAACCTGTACACTATACGGTACTACAGTGTTAGGTCATTATGAAAGTATGTTGAGAACTGTCTGCAAAGTATCCCATGCAATCCCTGCAGGCACAGTATAATCCCTGTTGTGGCAGACACGAAGCAGTTGGCCAGTTAGTACA
Organism: Protopterus annectens; assembly: GCF_019279795.1. Classification (NCBI taxonomy): domain Eukaryota; kingdom Metazoa; phylum Chordata; order Ceratodontiformes; family Protopteridae; genus Protopterus; species Protopterus annectens. Next base: position 291,385,590 of record NC_056743.1, read on the forward strand.
CAACATGACACCCAACACACAACCATAAATGTGAGATATTGTTGAAGTTCACACACACCCAAATATGTGGTGGACTTCAGAGTGCAACATATGGAAAGCTCACACTGGGCATGCTCGCACACTTTGATAAATGAGGCATATGTCAGACAACATGCCATGGAAAGGCTGAACTGGGCATGCTCACACACTTAGGCCATATCTCCATTTAGCAGTTGGCCACACATATCTGGTATTTGTACGTGTCAGTCCAGGAACCAACCACAACACAGCAATCTGCCCAGTGCACACAGTAAATGACTACAGAGACATAAGTGATATAGTGGATCGCCGTCATATGCAAACATTTTCCTCAGATACACAAGTTGGTCATAGGAACAGGAAATGCTATGGCAATAAAGACCTGCAAACAGTTGAACAGCACAACAAATATTGTGCATCCGACAATTGAACATATGGGTGTAGAGATCAATACTAGGCTTGTTGCCCTAGGGAATGACAGCTCAGCCAGAGTGTGCTTGGCATCTGCATCCCCAGGACAGTAGGCTACTGTGCCACTGTAAAGTAGGTCACAGAAGGCAACATGTGAGGCTAGTGAGCTGTGCCTCTGTCAAGCAGGGGCACCGTGGAGGTCCCAGGGATTGAATGTGCTAAGCCACAGCCATGTTGTCGGTGTGTACTGGGAGACTGTTGCTGAGGATCTCTGACAGTAGGTGTCCGTCAATAACAGACTGAGGGGAGCCCTATCTGCATTCTCTGGATGATTCCACTGTCAACACTGTGTTGTAATGATTATGTGTGAATGAAGTGCTGTGCTGGAACTGTTCACAGATGTCCTCCCTCTGTGGGCTACAGCTCTGCAATGTATTAGCTCACTCTGTCTGTTGTACGGCGCATATATGGCTGGTGTACAGCTGACAGGTGTCGTGTTGTGGAGCAGTCATGGGTATATGTGGGATAGCATGATCAATGCAAACCGTACACATGCTCATAGAATACAATTGTCAAGGATTATGCTGAGTGGCCAGTATAGTCCCCCAGCATGGGTCCTCTGAAGTCGTCCACCCCAGTCTTCACAAGTGTAGAGTCTGCTTGTGCTAAATACAGTTTGTGTGCAGTGACAACCTTGCCTGGGGGTGGAGATGGGATATGGATGTCCATGGAAAGGTGGGTATGGTCATATATCAACAATGGTGGTCTACCTCTGGTGTGGAACAGTGAGTACCCACGTTGCAGATGGACAGGTGCAATATGTATTCCCCCATGTGGCTGTGGTGTGTGGTTCTGCCATAGCACATGGACCCACAAATTGTAATGGCTGTAGGGTAAAGTGGTAGAGGCCTGAGTAGTTCTCACACACAATGTACCTGTACCTGATGTTAACAACTGGAATGGTGTATGTGAACACCTGCATATCCCGGCACTGTTCCCAGGGAAGCTAAGTGTGTGTCCTGGATGTGGGTGTGGTGTTCTGGACTGGTTGTGTTGTGTTTTACAGGTCATGTGGTCACAAAGCATGGTATAGAACATAACCTGCCAGTGCAATGTGCATATCTGACCCTGACGTAGGTGGCTGCAAATGTATATATATGCTATCCCCCACCTGACAGGTAGTACTACATGTACATACCTCTGTAGAAATAAAGATGTCAGCACCCTATAAATACTGCAGGTGCAGAACAGATGCCCAGTAATTCGGATAGTGCGCTCTGCTAATGCTTCTCCCGCAAGTGTCATAATATAGTTAGGTAGGGGTTTGAATCCTGCAAATGCTCAGTCTGGGTGTCTGTGGGTGGGTGAGTGGGGTTTGTGTGTGTGAAAGGCTATGAGAGGGAAATGTCCCTTTTGGCAACTGGGAAAACACACTACAGGATGCACATTCCCCTTTCTAAACACTGATGATGTCAGCACCCTATAAGTGCATCAGGAGAAGGGAATCCTCCCAGTAATGCGAATAGCGCGGTCTGCTAATGCGTCAGTCTCAAGTGTCATAACATAGTTAGGTAGGGGTTTGAATCCTGTACATGTTCAGTGTGTGTGGAGGGGGTTAGCGTGTGTTCAAGACTGTATGAAAGAAGTATCCCTTTTGCCAACTAGGAGAACACACTACAGGATGCACATTCCCCTTTCTAAACACTGATGATGTCAGCACCCTAATAGTACAGCAGGAGAAGGGAATCCCCCAGTAATGTGCGTCCGTCTCAAGTGTCATAACATAGTTAGGTAGGGGTTTGAATCCTGTACATGCTCAGTGTGTGTGGAGGGGGTTAGCGTGTGTTCAAGACTGTATGAAAGAAGTATCCCTTTTGCCAACTAGAACACACTGCAGGATGCACATTCCACTTTCTAAACACTGATGATGTCAGCACCCAATGAGTACAGCAGGAGAAGGGAAGCCTCCCAGTAATGCAAATACCGCGCTCTGCTAATGCGTCCAACTCGAGTGTCATAACATAGTTAGGTAGTGGTTTGAATCCTGCAAATGGCAAGTGTGTGTGTTTGGATGATGGGGGTTAGTGTGTGTGCAGTTCTGTGTGAGGGAAATGTCCCTTTTGGCAACTGGGAGAACACACTACAGGATGCACATTCACCTTTCTAAACACAGATGATGTCAGCACCCTATAAGTACAGCAGGAGAAGGGAAGCCTCCCAGTAATGCGAATAGCGCGCTCTGCTAATGCGTCTGACTCAAGTGTCATAACATAGTTAGGTAGTGGTTTGAATCCTGCAAATGGCAAGTGTGTGTGTTTGGATGAGGGGGGTTAGTGTGTGGGCAATTCTGTGTGAGGGAAATGTCCCTTTTGGCAACTGGGAGAACACACTACAGGATGCACATTCCCCTTTCTAAACACAGATGATGTCAGCACCCTATAAGTACAGCAGGAGAAGGGAAGCCTCCCAGTAATGCAAATAGTGTGCTCTGCTAATGCGTCCAACTTGAGTGTCATAGCATAGTTAGGTAGTGGTTTGAATCCTGCGACTGGCAAGTGTGTGTGTTTGGATGAGGGGGTTAGTGTGTGTGCAATTCTGTGTGAGGGAAATGTCCCTTTTGGCAGCTGGGAGAACACACTACAGGATGCACATTCCCCTTTCTAAACACAGATGATGTCAGCACCCTACAAGTACAGCAGGAGAAGGAAAGCCTCCCAGTAATGCGAATAGCGCACTCTGCTAATGCGTCTCTCCCGAGTGTCATAATATAGTTAGGTAGGAGTTTGAAACCTGTAAATGGCATGTGTGTGTTTGGATGTGGGGACTCTGTGTGTGTGCAATTCTGTATGAAAAACATGTGCTTTTTTGAAATCAGGGGATCACACTACATGATGCACATTACCCTTTCCAAACAGTGATGATGACAGCACCCTATACATACAGCTGGAGAAGAGACATCTGCCAGTACTCAGAATAGCGCAACTTGCTACAGCGTCACTCTCAAGTGCCATAACATATTTAGGTAGGGGTTTGAAACCTGCAAGTGGCAAGTGTGTGTGTGTTTGGATGTGGGGAGTTTGTGTGTGTGTATTTCCGTATGAAAAACATGTTAGTTTTGGCAATCAGGAGATCACACTACCTGATGCACATTACCCTTTCAAAATACTGATGATGTCAGCACCCTATATGTACAGCCAGAGAAGAGGAACTATCTAGTAATCCGAATAGTGCGCTTTGCTAATGCGTCTCTCTCTCACGTGTCGTGACTTAGTTAGGTAGGGGTATGAATCCTGCAAATGGCAAGTGTGCTTGTGTGTGTGTGGGGGTAGTAAGGTGTGTGTAAATGCAAGTGTGAGAGAATAGAACCTTTTGGCAAATACTACAATACACCAGATGCTGCATATTCCCCCAGTAAACACAGGGGATGTCACCACACTATCAGCACAGCCAAACAGGGCTAGTTGGCTACTAATGCCAATAGTGCACTCTGCTATTGTGTCTATTACCATTGTCAGAGTACAGATAGGTATGTTTTGGTAACCCACAACTGCCACGTGTGGTTGTGTCACACATTATGACCTTGTGTGGGTCTTTGTACATAATGCATGCCATTGCCTAAACCAGCAATGGCATTGCACAAATGATGTATGTGTGTGACACATACACATAAATACCTGTGACCTGCAGTAGTTACCATGTCTGACACATGCCTCGAGTGGATAAATGGTATTTGCAATGTATACCAATATGACTGTGTCTTACTGTGCAGGGACCGCACGCGGTATGTGTCTATACAGTGGGTGTATATGGTAAAATACCTACAGCAGGGGATCTGGTCTGGGCCATATAGTGTACATGTAGTCGATGTACAGGTGCTGCATGTTCCCACCTGTTGTGGTAGTGGTAACATGTCATTCCACTGCAATTCAGTGACCACATGCTGTGAACCCTTCAACTAGTGTGTTGTAGCTACAGTAATACTCATGCACAATGTTTGGCTGGATGCAGTCCAGCCATATAAAGACAGTTCTTGAGACTGTCATATTGCCAGTGTTGTTATGGAGGATAGGTGGTCTTCCTGTATATGGGAGGGTTATGTCTGCCAGGCTATGAACCAGATGGCGGTCCGACACACTGTTAGCTGCACATGATTAGGCCCTGATGCGTTGTGCTGTGCCAACAACCTGGAGGTGTGTGTATCTGTGGTGCCTTGGGATACCACCCCCCTATCCATGTGTGTTACATGTGTAGGGGACGACAGGCATGGTATGGGGCATAACCTGTCAGTGATGGGTAACACCTGTAAGCCATGAATCAGGACTCTGGTACTGCACAGACATTGCAGTTCACCGTGCTGAGGACAATGTCCGGTGCATGCATCTTGCGGTGTACACTACTGTTGTTGTGTAGTAGCACTGTTAGTGTCCTAACCTGTGTGATACCCGCGGAGGTGGCTATGTAAACCATGTCCTGCAGCATAAGGCAGTATGTGTGTATCAATGAGCTTTGCCAATATACATCAGGCCATGGGTGTCACATGCAAGATGACCCTTGCACATCATTGTGGCTTCCCTAGCATGTAAGCACACGTTGACAGCCAGCGGATACCCTATGAATGACATTGGAGACTGAGCATAATGTAGACATACAACACCCTTCCCACATATAGTGGTAGCATACCTGGTGAGGGTATGTTGGCAAACAAGATCAGGCTCATACTGGCCTGTGCCACATGCTGAGAGATCCATTCTATGTTCCCTATCATGTAGTCCAGGGAGGTATGTCTCAGGTCAGCCATACTGGCATGGTCAATGAGTGAGTCATATGTGTCCATGTCTCTGACTGACCTGTATGCATGTGTTCTGTGGTGGACCATAGTGCCCCTGAGGCATATCACTGTGACCTTCACCAGATACAGCCTGTTGAGCGGGACCCCAGTGCAGCACCCAAGACAGGTACCTGACACGTCTGTAGCAGGTGTGTTGTGTAGCCCTACAGGCTGTGAGTGTGTGGCACACGGGATGTGTGTGCCATGTGTGGCATGTGTTCTGTTCTGACGGAACATATGCCTGTGTGCCAGCTGCGGAGGTGTGTGATGCTCAGGCAGGATGCTATTCTGAGACCACACATATGCCCCAGTGTGTTCAGCATGCTGTCAGTGCGTGTCGATGTCTGACTTGTATTGTAGTCACTGTAATATTTTTTATTTATTTATTTATTTATCTTACATTTGTTGACCAGGATAGTCCGACTGGATGCATGTCCATTTTCAGCGGAGGCCCGGGGAGAAAAGCTCCAAGGGTAAGCAGATACAGCATTACATAATACCAGCATTACATATTACAAACAGATTATTTACAGAGATTACATAAGTAAGCAAGTTAAACATGTTCCACAGGTTAAAGTTAGTCCTGAACACAAGTCAGGATTAAATTAAATTACACAGTAAACTGGTTAACAGATTTAACACATTCGAGTTAGCCAGGCTTGATACATTGACATAGCCAGTTAAGTGACAAATGTTGTTTGAGTCTAGTGTTAAATTGACCTAAGGTGGAAAGTAAGGTAATATCAGCTGGAAGTGAGTTCCAGGATCTACTTACAGAGTTTGCAAAGAGAGAATCACCGGCTGTGTTATTAATTTTGCTAGTCTGAATTAGTAGTTTGTTAGAGGATCGAAGCAGTCTAGGATTGTTATAGGGGGTGATAATATTTGAAGTGCAGGAGTATTGTCCGGATTATAGAGGATTTTATAGGCCATAATCAGTTGGTTATACTGTATTAGGCTGGGTAGTTCAAGCCAACCAAGCTGATTTAGATTGATGCAATGATGTGTCCTAAAAGGCAGCCCAGTGGCAAACTTGGCAATGTGGTTGTAGCAAATTGAGTGTTTGTTAAGGACAGTCTTGTTCATATTCGAGAGTAGAGGGGATGCATACAGAAGGGTTGAAAGAAGGTGTGAGCGAGCTATGGCAATTTTAGCTGGAGGGGTTAGGAAGGCTTTTATTCTGTAAAGTGACCCTAGTTTTTTATTGATGGCTTTGATAATTAGGTTAACATGTAGGTCACATTTGAGATTGTCTATGATGACACCTAATAGTTTAGTAGATGGGTCAGGGGAGATTATTGTGCCATCAGTTGATGTTATGGTAAAGGTGAAAGTGGTAGACCTACGTGTTGGTGAAATAACAGCAGTTTAGTTTATTTGGGATTTAGGATCAGACGATGTTCAGAAAGCCAGTTTTCTATTGTATTAAAGGTGGTCTGGGTAGCTGACCATAACTCTACTGGAGATCTGGCTGAGCAGATCAGAGTAGAGTCATCAGCATATTGGATACAGCTGACTTTTGGGATGACAGTATAAAGGTCGTTAATGAAGATGGAGAACAGCAAGGGCCCTAGTATAGAGCCTTGTGGTACTCTGAGGGTGTTAGGTAGAAGGTTAGAGAGTTTGTTCTGCCAGAGGCCAGCCTGCTGTCAACCATGCAGGTAGGATTGAAACCATTGGAAGGCTCCAGTATCTAGACAGAATGTTTGCTGGGTGTGGATTACAAGTTGGTGATCAACCATATCGTATGCCTTGGAAAGATCCAAAAAGAGGGCTGAGGATATATAATTAGTGTTGCAAGTATGGTTTATGGTGTTAGTAAAGGCTAGGAGGCCTGAAGTAGTGCTGTGATGAGGATGGAAGCCATGCTGAGTGTCTGCCATAAGGCGATTTTGGATTAGGTGGTGCATGAATTGTCTATGAATAAAGTTTCCATAATCTTTGCAAGTGGAGAGAGTATAGCTATTGGCCTATAATTGGAGAATTCAGTGGAGCTGCCTCCTTTGTGAAGTGGGATTACATAGGATATTTTCCAGATGGTGGGAAATTTAGATTCTACCATGGTTCATTTGATTAGTTTTGAGACGGGGTAAGCAATAGCATCAGCTGATTTTTGTAGGTACTCGGCAGGGAGTTGATCAGCAGAAAGTGTAGTGGGTTTTACTTTTTCAGTCAAGGTACGGAGAAGTGAAGTGGCGACTGGTTGGCAGCTGAACGCAAGTAGGTTTCTAGGGGTGCTACTTTGAGGACCAGGGGAACTAGGAGGTAGATGGCTAGCTAGGGCTTGAAATGTCTCAGTAAAGAATTGGTCAAAACTGTCAGAAACATCTTCAGGGGTTTTATCAATAGTAGCAGCAGGGATTGGGGATGAAGTTTGACCGGGATGTAGTATATATGACATGCCACCTGGCAGGGTATGGTATTACTGGGTTCAGAGAGCTCAGTCCCCAGATTGGCTGTGTGGTGGCATCCCACACATGTGTTGTACGTTCCTGGCCAAGGGTGATGGCTGACTGCATATATGTGGCAGCTGTGACATTGCCACATGACTCGCATAAACCACAACTGGACCATAGAGGTGATTCACAGGTTACCTTTGCACATGCTACCCTAGTAGTGTGATTGCCATGGGGAGTACCAACACATAGGGCCAATGGGGAACAACATACTGAAGGTGTGTATGTGTGGGTGTACTGCTACTGTTTCATAGCACTGGCATATATGACTGCACATGTGGGTAAATGCCAGGTAAGACATGTGCAATGTGTCACAGGCAACGTACATGCGTACAGGACAGACAGTGACATTCTGTCATGTGTAAAGTTGACATATGTATCGTACGCTATGCAGATGTCACTAGGAGTCTACAGAAGCACTGTAACTCTGCATTGCAGGTGTAAGCAGTGTTCCAGGGAACCCCAAGCGAACATGCATGCAAACAAAGCTACAGTAAGCAGGGCTGGAAGTAGTGCATTGTACAACAAAGAAGGGGTAACAATAACAGTAAGTAACAATGCAAATATGTAGGCACTATCAACATGTACCCAGGAATACACAACGCAGATGCCCATGGTAGAACTGATATTATGTCATAGTTATTTGTGATTTGGATTACATTGGTACTGCACACATATCTACATGTGCAAACATCCACATTGCATAGTCATTGTGGGCAACTTGACACCATTACTGTACATGTCCACCATTGCATATCACTACTTGTGTTAGCTTCCCCCCTGTGCTACCCATGTATGCGACTATCTGTTGACAACCTTACCACAGGCATGCAATTATGTGCAGCTGTTACACTTTGGTATGCACTATGGGTGCAGATAACAATTCAGGACATTCATACAGTTACTGCAGCAGGCATGCTGGGATATACACACAGTCATAGCAGCACACTGTACTGTGACCAACATGATACTGCTAATACACTTCTATGTAGTCACCCTGTGCATCAGCAACGTGTTTACCTGTTCCCGCAATGATGTTGGAGATTGCAGGAGGTGGCACAGTGTCATCATATGCACAGAGTGTGAATTAGGTATGCCTGAGTCAGCCACTGATACCATCAATTGACATGTGTGTGTATGTGTGTTGGTGAGGGGCAGCAGTACAGGGTGGGGCAGTGCTGGTGCAGTGTGTGCATGTATGTGGTCGTCCTAGGTGTTAACATTTCACATGTGTGTATGCACACACACAGTTCCACCTCATGGCTGCCATATACAGGGGTTTGTGGACAGCCACAGACTGCACCTGGCAGGTCATACAGATCAGTGTCTGTGGGCACGGACATGGTACCTGTGCCTGGCAGGGGTGCTACAGACCATATCCAGTACTAAGCCAGACTGGGTACTGTCATCAGAAGTGGGAGTGTGTTGACTGGACACAGGTCCCTGTTGGGACTGTCCAGAGCCATGTGCATGTGGTCTCCTGGGGTGTTTCGATGACAGCACAGACCCAGCATTGCTCGGGCTGCTGCTGGCACTATGGGGGCGTGTGTGAGCCTGTTGTTATCCGCACTGACTGCCAGCTGCTGCTATTGCCGGAATACGGCCACGGCGACGCCGCAAACACCCACCATTGCCCTGGCTCATAGACATTTGGTTGTGGAACTGCTGTAATATGTCCCCACAATGTCTGTCTATGACATCGGTGAAATTATGGATAGCATCCGCAATGTCACGCATACTGTCTGTCATGGCTGTGCGACATGCTCTCAGCTCCCTCAGACCCTGTCTGGTGTACCTTTCCATACGCAACTGTGCCTGCATGACAGTCCGAAACATAGCTGAGGTTGACAGACCTCTTTGGGCATGTCGGCCAGAGGCAGTATGCCCACGGATGCTCCCACGAGAACCCATGGGCAACTGTCTGTGTGGTACCATCGGAGGAGCCTGCCCATGGCTGCTGTGTGGGGACGCATGTGCCACAGGTACCACATTACACTGGTCTATGCCCACTGTATCCTGTCCATCACCTAGGGACAATGGTGACAAAGGATGTACTGGCAGGATGACTGTGCGCAATGATGGGGTTGACAGCTGTGTACTGTCAATTGGCTGACCAATGGCAGACCCTGACACACCTTCCTGTACCATTACACTAATATCATTATTACCAGTACCCGTGGCACAAGATTCAGGTTCCCTGCTGCAGGTCACCAGAGCAGCACCAGAACCTGTGGGAGGAAGACAGGAAACACAGTTTACAGTCTCCAGACATTGTTACCAGTGATGCACACATGGACACAGGCACACATGCACACATGGACACATGGACACATGCACACATGCACACAGGCACACATGCATACATGCACACATGCAGACATGCACACGTGGACACATGCACACGTGGGCACATGCACACGTGGACACATGCACACGTGGACACATGCACACGTGGGCACGTGGACACATGCACACATGCACACGTGGTCACATGCAACCATGGACACATGCACACATGCACACATGCACACGTGGACACAGGCACACCTGCACACATGCACACATGGGCACAGGCACACCTGCACACATGCACACCCCGCAGTATACACACAGAGCACTACTGAGTTACACTACTGTTACTAGCATTATCAGGACTATTATAGGTTATGTTAAACAATCTCACCAGCATGGATGGCCTGCCTTGCTGTAACCCTGGAGGGACCTGCAGAAATGATGAGATTAATGTCAGTGGGCACAACTGTGCCATTGATATTGCATATGATACAGTGCAGTAGTACACCAGTTGCCTTTCACACGTCAGCTGCTGATATTGCCAGTATCACACATGCACAATTACATACTATGATGACAGATACATACCACGGACACACCTTACACATGCATAGACTAACAGTGTATAGAACCGTCAAGTGTACATATGGCATATTACCTGCATGCTGTCGTGTTGCTGTGTGAATCCAGCCTCCATCATGATGCAGGTGTACTGCTGTTGCTGTTCCGGGGCTGGAGCCACAACACTTAGGAGTAGCCCCTCTAGTCTGCTGAGGGGGGATGTGTGGCCACCCCACCTCCTGTGGCAACCTGTTGCCTGTGGATATCTGATGCACGCTGATGGACACTTCGGATTAAATCACTGCAGTGATGTCGTACCTGCTCATATGTCCTATTATGCGTGCCAATATCATTTACCCTACGGACAAGGTCTTGCCACAGTGCAGCCCTCTCCTGCTGAATCTGACTGGTGCAGGAAAACAGGATGTCATACTCCCACACCAGGTTCTGGTGGATCTCCTCATCTTCCACTGCAGAGTAGGCGGGATTACGCTGACGCGCCATCTCTCTGGAGGAGAACACAAACAGGATATCAGCAGACTGTCAGCAATATATGGCACACATACTATACATGATACTCATGTGTAGTGATATACTACTACTCCCATATGTTGCATGTGTGTGTGTCATGGTGGATACACCTGTACATGGCCAGATATCAGTGCTCAGCCAACACCTGTGCAACAATACCTGCCACATTCCACACAACATAGTAGCATGCCCCATCGGTCAGCACACACTGACAGGTCCAATGCACAACCTCACTCTGGGGGTTCATCCCAAGGTACTGTATGTGGGATGCCATCCACTAGTGTGATGTGGACACAAGTTACTCAGACTGGATATACATATCCCACCACCACCACCACCACCACCAGCACAGTAGACTACTTTGATATGTATGTGATTAGACAGTTATTCACTTGTTGGGACTGAGATGGTATCCATGCAGCACACTGGGCCAGTGGAAGCCACAACCCACACTGCTGACCCCTTTGCAAATGCTTACCATGGACATGCCACAGATTGCATGGAACTTGCACACACATTTCTAACCCAGACCCTATGCACAAAGGTTAGGCATCCTGTCCGGTGGACCCCAGACAGAGGCAGATTGTATAACAATAGCAGGAGGCTACTGTAGGACAGAGCACATTCACACTAAGGGAAGGCATCTGTGGTCAGCACTGGTACTACGCTACGGTCCATCATAACAATGGCCATGGCCTACTCTGGGAGGGAAATGGCCACAAACACTATGGATGACCACAAGGCCTTCTTCAGTTATGTTACACATATGGACCAAATGCCTCAGATATGCTCTGTGTTAATACACACCTACTTAACATTCACCAAACACACAGATATTGGCAACAGTCTTGTAGACAGGTTTGGTGCATGTATCCCCCCTCCTTCTCCCCCACCAGTTGAAATAGTTATCACAGCTGTATGTAACCTCCCTATCATCTCGCATGTCCAGGTGAGGGCCGCCCTCAGCAGAGCAGAACACACAGCATCACTGTGACCTCATAGTATCCCTGGATGTGTGCTACCTGCACTCCAAGAGGACATACAACCGCATATAACACTGATAATTTATCTTGGCTGTACTACAGGATATGTACCTGGACAGTGGCATACAACGACAGTGGTCCCACACCACTAAGGAGGCACCTCGACTGACCCTGGGAACTAACACATCATATGCATAACCGGCCGGGTCTGCTAAGCTATGGAATTATGCAGTATGGGATGCATATGCAGTGATATCGGGTACCTGCAGACACTTGTTCCCAGCCAGTGTGCCTTTGTGATGGGCTGATCCTGCCTTTTGAACCTGGCTGACCTTTCAAAGCAGTCACTACAGCCATTGCTGAGGGCAACACACAGACAACTGCTGCCAGGATCATGGCCTAACACTGATTGACATGTAATGTATGGTCATCCCCTTTTGGTGGAACTACGTACACACAACATATCACATGGACATACCTATAGATACAGACCTATGACACATTTGGAGGGTTCACAGTATGCACACTATTAACCTGCTACTTTGCATTACCTGTGTTTGTTGCAGCTGGTTGCATTACCACTGCTTCTGATTCCTGTTGCTACTGTCACTGCTGACAGCTTAGAGTCACAGAGTCACAGTGTGTAGGGTTTTTTTTTTTTTGTTCTCTCTCTCTGTTTTCTCTCTTCCTCTGTCTGCTTCCAGACAGTGCAATGAATGTATTGCATGTGTGGAGTGTTAGTACTGGATGCTTTTGTAGGTATCTGCATAGGTCCATGTGATGGCCTCTGCACCAATTGTAAGCCAGCATTTGCTAGTTGCATACAGCCAGTTGTGTACTGATTGCAGTTCTCACTGTGATTTCAGGTCAGTGCTATAAAAGGGTATGTGAGATGGGCGTTGCCCTTTCAGATTGTAAGGGCGGGGACCATGCTGGTATGCTGTGGACACTGTTCTGTGAGTGTAAAGGTTAGTATCTCTCTCATGATTCAGGCTGTGTTGTAGATTCACATTTCTCCATTCCTCTCTCCTGTTCCCTGTAGTCAGTGTGTATGCACAATGACACCTACAACTATATATAGATATATATTTATATATATATATATATATATATATATATATATATATATATATATATATATATATATATGTACATATACATACATTTATATATGTACATTAACTGACATTATTACCTACAAGCTACCAACTAGCATGGCTGTTTCTGTTCACACACTACTATTATGGGAATCCAGTAGTTTTGACAGTAATTCTACATAACATGCTTTGGGTAGTATGCATCCTATATTCCCTTTACATTCATCCCTACTATTACATGTTATATTTATTTTAGCACAATGTTCTTGTATAAGAGTCATGGCTTAGTGGTAGGTCATACAGACTAGTGACAGTGGGATTTTATTTTGCTTTTGAACTGAGTACAGGACATGTCAATCAAAGTGACTAAGTCACTTTTAAGCAATTGTAACCGGGTTAGCGCTGGTTTGCGTGGAGCTCACGCATGCGCACTGGCGGTTAGCTCCGCGCACACCCGCTTACAACCGCTTAACAGTGCTTACTCTGGCGCACACCCACACTATTTTCTTTGAAAGAAATGAAAATGGGGAGACAGGAAAGTGGTGAAAAAGGGGTCACAAAGAGGGTAAGACAGTAGGGAAACAAGCTTGGGATTTGCAGGAGGGATGTAGGTAAGGCCCATAGCTGCCCATTTCTTCATCAGCAACAGCTGTGCATATGTATGTAATTTGGTGTGACATTTGAAACCTTCCACCCCTGAGAGAGGTGTCAGGACAACAATAATACTTGTTGTACAGCCAATTGTAATTGATAGTTTCCATGTCCAACAGACATGTGTGTGGAATGGGCAGCTATGTATGGGGCGTAATTTTTTTGTGGGTACAGAGTGCCCTTTTTTTTTTTTTTTTCAGGTGAGAGTGGTATGTCAGGTGAAGGAAGTCGGTACAGTTGGGGAGGTAGGTTGGGTAGGTAAACAGACAAGACAAACAAGACGCATACGGGGGCGGTGTATGACACGTGTGGGGGGGGGGTTACACAACTGACGGGGACGGAGGTTTGGATATCCAGAGCCCATGAGCCCACAGATGGCAACAGTGGAACTGATATCCCCACCCATAGGCAGTTGCCACTGTTCCTTCACTGCCCAGGATGGGGCTGTGCTGGGGATTGTGTAGGCCGGGCAGCAGGCATGCCTGTACGTTGTGCCACCCGTGCCTCAAGCTGGCGTAGGGGCTCGAGAACAGAGTCCCGAATCTCCCTACGCACCACAGTCCTGACGCTATGGAGGGTGAGTGGTGGTTCTCCTCAGGCCACACTTGCAGAGGGGGGGTGAGCCCCATCCCCTGCAGTGCTTCCACCCGCAGGTGGCACAGGGCCACCGGAGGAGGGTCCAGACTGGGCACTAGTGCCAGGTGCACTCGCCAGCAGAGGTGGGAGAGGTGGGTCTGCTGGAACCCGCCGCCCCTGTCGTCCTATGTTTTGCATTATGTCATGACAGTTTGGATTAGTGACATATAATACCATTCACAATTAGTTGTAACAGCATGCATTAGTATTCCCATTAACCAAACACCCAGATATTCACACCATTGAACAGCGTGCATAACACATGCATAATTTGAACAGCAATACACAGTCCAACAACATGAAGGGTTAATTGATGGCAACAGGCCATCAGGTTTGGATGTATGAACAGGGCAGATGCATCAACGGACATGCAAATGTATATGACCCAACAGGGCAAACTTCCAGGGGTGTTAATTGTGATTGCACATACCATTTTCACGTGGAATGGGTTATATGTGGTTATAGGGTGGGGTGAAGAAAATAATATTAACACCTTCAAATACCAATACATATGCTGTACATTTCTAATAGCTACAGATATATACACACTACTGTTCTAACTACAGTTTCCTATATGATAACTATTTCAACTTGGTAATAGGACTGTTACTGCAACATCAATATACATTTTATTGTTCTTCATACACATTCATATCTAGCTTTGTTCAGCGACATCATCCTGCTACATTTGCTTTATATAGCTGTAGACAAGTGTTGATGTTTGGTATATCAGACAATCCTACTATCTGCATATTGCAACATAGAGCAACATATCCAGATTTTGGGATACACATTCCAGATGCAGCAACACTTTGAACAGATTTTGCTGTTTGGTTTTGATTCTCACATGCATTTCATTCTGTCTTGACTGCAGTATACTTTATTCAGGGGTTATTACTACTGTATTGCTGGATTCATGACACTTTCTCACACTCTCTTGCTTGTTTTCATTTTACTATTCAGGATGGTACTTACTTCTAGGCTTTATTGACATGTTTTACCTGTAGTTATTACAATCCTTTCCAGCAGTCTCACTTCTGTCATGTTTCAGTATTTCAACAGGGATATATTTCACACATGTGATTTCATCATCTTCTGCAGCTATACTTTTCAGCCTGCTGCAGGTTGTGTACTATTTTCTTACAGGTGGGGCATTTTTATTTCAGAATTTATGTCAGACATTTTCATTTTTCTGTTTGGCTTACAGGCTGCAACACACTTTTGTAATCAAGCAATACTTGCAGACACTTTCACACTGTTACTTGCACATTTTATTCCTTAGTGACTACACTGCACTCTTTTGCTGACTGTCATACTTTTATATTTCTTTACAGTTACTGGTAGTGGATTACTGACCTGCCTGGTGGTGCAACCGCATCAGCCTATCGCCATAGGCTCTGCGGTTCGCAGAACGGACACCTGTAGCTGTAATATAAATGAAGTAATATTGGAATACACATCTCCATAATATCAGCTAGTTTAATTTCTTACATACATAATTAAATGTAACTTACTCAGTAGTGGGGCGTTGGGCATTTGCCGGGCCTCCTGGATCCAAAGGTTCAGTTGGTCTTGCTTGCGTCTCTTCAGGTCTGCATGGTGGTGACGAACCTGTAAACCAGTCCTTAGAATCCCTGTGGCACTGGTGAGATCATGAGCCAACCGGTCCCACGCCTCAGCCCTGTATGCTCCCCAGAGGACCTGGCCCTGCATGAGTTGGGCCTCATGATTGTGGACTAGGAGCCAGACCATGTACCTGGACTCCTCAACGCCCAACGTCTGTGCTCAAAAGCAACTACCCTCTCCTACTCCTGTCATTCTGCCTGCAGTTCAGTTCTACAATCGTTTATGCTGTGTATTCCCGCCTATGGGGCTTATATAGTCCGTTTTCCCGCACATATCTGTGATTGGCCATTTTGGAATTGTATCAACTTCAGTAAACCTGCATTGTCATGCTCCAGTTGGTATTCATTCCTATATATTAGCTATTATTGCATTTATAGGTACTGCTGTCATGGCTTAGTGGTTTGGTACCTTGACTATGGTGTATAGTATCCTGGGTTCGAACCTGGCCACTACTTTTTATTTTTTATGACTGTCTAGACATGCTGAGGGGTGTGTCTGTGTAAAGGCAGTTTTGATACAGCTTGCTCAACGTTGCCCGTCGGTTAGCTTGTTTGTGCGGTGCGCAGCTCCGCGCAAACGGGGTACGCTGATTTAAGCCTCATTTGGCTATTGGCACACATATTACGCTCAGCTCAGCTAGGGGCACATAGATTCAGCGTGTTAAACCACTGCTCAGCTATGGGCACTCATTTTGCACCAGTTAAACCACTGCTCACCTACGGGCAGATGCACTCACCCTGTTAAACTGTAGCTCAGCTATGGGCACATCTGGCATTTTTTATTGCTTTGTTACCTCACATTTCTTCAATATAAATGGGCTATTTCATTACATTTTACATAAATTGTGATTTTATGTGTACATATTTGTCAGGGACTTGTTTCGTGCTTATTTTGCTAAAAATAAAAATTGGTGTTGTGGGGACTCGAACCATGAATGCCTGTTCTTCAGCCGACATCTCTACTGCTACGCTATTGCTTCTTGGCTTACTTTGCATATTTAGTTCTTATATGCTTTCCCACTGACTGCTAACTGTAGCTGCGCTACGGGCACGCCCGAGCATACGAGCGCACTCATGGTTAAACATCTTTACAATTTAAAAAAAAATTATGAGATGTTCATTTGTACATTTTATGTTCGTAGTCTGTGGGGGCATGTGTTGTGTTGTGTTTATTCACATTTCCATGGATTCTGTCGTGGGTGTTTACTTTGGGCACTTTTACTCTTCTGGGGGCGTGTCCGCTTACTGGGCTCGGCCTACGGACATGCCCCCTACTGTCTTACACGGACCGTGTTAGCCTTTGGTGTGATTCAGCATGCTCTCATGAATATGCAGAGCATGCTGACATCACTCCGTTTAACTGCAGCCTCCGTGTATGAGTTATAACTCTTACACGGAGGCTTCGTGAATCCTGCCCAATATCTATATAAATTAATATCATAAAAAACAACAGTTAATATCTATTTATCTGAACTAAATAGAGGTCAAATATTAATGCAGTTGAGTTTGCTATTGTGCAAGCTTTAAGATGAAATCTTTTAAAACTTTGTACATAGCATGGTTTTGGAATTATTGATGCAAATATGAACAAGCAATATTTGATGCCTGGAGGCGTCAGTAGGAGTTAACTGCAGATGCACCTGGAGGCATCACTTGGATGTAATGAGTTAAAGCCGCAGGCTAGCTAGCCTCTCTAGCTAGCCTACTATTTCCACCACAGAGCTACCTGAACCCAAGTTTTTATGTCCAAGACTTGGAGAGGTGTGGAACTTTGAGTAACTATCTTTTCATCAGAAAGGAAAGAGAATTATTTCAGTTATGCTTAAATATTTTAGTTGCACTTATAGCGACCTGTGCGGTGATACTTATTTGTACTTTCCTGTTTCTTTTCATGTTTTTGTCAAAAAACTGTCTGCATTTTTAGTTTGCTCTTGGATCTCAGTCTTGTATTTTAACTTCCAGATTTACAGTTGTGGGAAGACTGTGTTTCTACAAGATTCTTCACTTCTATTTTGACTAGTAGAATTACTTGTAAAGCTACACATTTGTATTTTAAACCCCGCAGGACCATTGACTTGTAATTTACTTCGTAGTTGTGGTAGGACTGTGTACTAAGGACAGATTTTGAACCTTTTTATTTATTAATGCATATTTCCATAAACAGTGTTGCTGGTAAATTTCTGCATAGTCTGGTGCTTTAAACTGTAGTAGATGTTCAGTAGTGAGAAATTGTCTCTGCTCCAGTTTGTTCTTCAGTGCTTTTATATTCTGTTTATCATTTACCTGCTTAAAGTTGCATTCTGTTTCTGCCCCATCCCCCACTAGCAATTAAGCTAAAGTTTCTGAAAGAGCTCCTACATTGGCTTTATTTGATTGGATGCCTCTTAGCTAGCCTGCTTGTGCCTTAAAAATTGTTTGGAACCCTCGTGACTCATTTGCTGTGGTGGTTTTATAAGGCTGTGTGTGTCACTGGTCTCCCTTCCTTATGATAATCTGATTTCTAAAATCTCTCCCTTCCCTCTTTCTTTTCCAGTGTCTGTTGTATAAGCTCTTAATGTACTCTTCCCACCCATTGTTTTCCATAGATCCATGGGACTGAAACCACACTCAACAAACAAGTGTTGCTCTGTTTAAACCTCCTGTACTACATGTTGCCTCCTGCTTATTTTCCTGGAGGTTGGCAAAGCTTGGAGTCTTGACTTGTACCTAGTGCCATCGAGGCAAATTTAAGTACTTTTGATTGCTAAATCACACTTGCTCAAGTCATTTTCAGTGATCACTACTGTTTCCTCCTTTTTATGTGGGCATTTCACTGTAATTTTTGTAAAAAGAATGATCTTCCTTTCACTGCTACTGCTATAAGACTGTCTTGAAATCAGCTTCAGCAAGGGATTTGGCTAGCTGTTTAATTGGTTTATGGTAGCGTTGTTGTGGGTCTCTTCTTCTGTGTTTTGACATTAGGAGACTGTGTTTGTTCATCTTGTGGCAGGAGGTGTTTGCCTGGTTTATCTGAGTTGGGAAGTGCACAAAAGGACTCATAGCATAGTCATTTTATTAGCCAGAGGGTTCGTTAGTTAGCTTTCTGTTTTTCTGCGTGATATAAATGAACATTTGTATGGGTTAGTCTTGTACAGTAGCAAACACCCAGGAAGCAAATTTTCCCTCCAGAACTGTCTATAATATAAATTGTACACTGTAAAACAGAAATATAGAGTGAATACGTTGCACACCTACAAGCTTAGTGCAGCAAGTTGGACACTGAGTGGCAATACCTAGAAATTTAGTAGAATTCAGTATTGTATAAACATTTAAGTTAGTAGAATTCTGCACTTTTTAGCATAATCTACCCTAATAAAGCACCCTTCTTAGTCTGCACCAAAGGACTGGACAATATAGGTAACTTCATTGTAGCTAGCTTGGTGGATATGAGCATCTTGAGTCAATGCAGCAGCTGTCTCATGTTTATCGGCAATCATTAAATCTTTAAAGAAGCAGACAAAGTATGCAACTAGTATATGTAAACAACACTGTAGGCTAAACTCTGGTACATAAGTGCATTCCAGGTTGTCAAAACCACAAACACATCCTCCACCTCATATAGCACACAAAACACACACATAGACTAATGTATGCTGAGGCACTTAAAAGCAATTGTCTTAAATAACAAAGATCATCTAGGCTACCTGTTTTCAAAGCTACTGCGGTGGTGGTGCTGCGGTAGTGTTGTTGCCTCACAGACATTGCCCGTTCGATTCTCAGTTAGAGCGTCTTCTGTGCAGCGACATGCGTGAATGGACGTTCCTTCGTTGAAGGTCGTGCATTAGGCCCGGCAAGCCAGCACGTAAAAATCTACTGCCAATCATTAGCGGACCGGAGTTCCGCTGTGGCGACCCCTAACCAGGAAAAAGCCGAAAGACAAACAAACATCAGCAAGGGTCTATATCAGAACATCAAAGTTTTAAAACTTTGAATGTTCTAATATCGACCTGTTTTGAGCAAATGCTAAAAATAGCAAAGTTGCAGAACACCAAATTCTTTCCTAGGGAAAGAATTTGGTTGGCCGGTTCTGTGGCTTCGCTATTTTCAGTGCTGTGGTGGAAATTTATGGGTCGGGTTCAGTTAAGTGTGTGATTGTGTGGTCGTTAGGATTAGGCAGCGGGTTAGGTGAGTTAGGGTTAGTGCATGGGTTAGGTGAGTTAGGGTTAGGGTGCGGGTTAGGTGAATTAGGGTTAGGGGTGGGTTAAGTGAGTTAGGGTTAGGGTGCTGGTTAGGTGAGTGTGCGATAGAGATGGACCTTAGGGTTTGGGTTAAGGTAAGTGGATAGATAGTAGTGTATGTATAGTTTAGTGTAGGGTTAGTTGTAGGATTATAAGTGTATGTGTGTGGATTGATGTTTTATAGGTGTGCTTGTGTTGTGTGTATGTGTTTCAGAATAGCAAATTTTTTCCTAAGGAACAAATTCGCTGTTCTGAATGTTCGATATTATGTGGTTTAGATATTTTAGGTTCGATGAAATAGTGTTCGCTATTTTCATCTTTCGATAACGTGATATAAACGCCCTCAGCAAGCCCAAAGGCACTCAAAAAAAAAATAACTCCTAACATCACACATATTATCACTCTCTGTGCAGTCCCAAACACTGTGCCTCTAAGGCAAGCAAGCACATTTCCCAGGCCTCTAATCATAGGGGACTCCATTGTAAGATACTCTGATGCTCCTCTAACCAGGCTGAACAAGGAAAAGATAACTGTTATTTGCTTATCTGGAACCAGGATGTAGGAAGTCACGTACATACTCAAATCTTTACACCCCAGTTATCAGTATAATGCCATCATAGTCCATGTAGATGTAATTGATTTGAGATGTACCTCTCTGCTCTAAATGAAGACAGACATTGTGGTGCTTTCAGACAATGTATCTTAGGCTGGTATGAGCCTAGCATTGAGCAGCATATTCCCATCACCAAGATGATGACACAGCATGAGCAAAGAATAATTGACTTCAACTACTGGTTGTCTTTATGGTGTCCTTGTAAGGGGATCCAATATTAGTCCACTTGGGAGGACTTGGTTAGCACATTGTTTTGCCAAGAATGAGTTTCAAATACTGACTAAAACTTTATCCACCCATATTGCCTTTTTTAGACTGTACCAAATTATCGAACCTATTGTTATAGCAAAATCAACACAAATGAACCTCAAGTTGTTGCTGCTCAGTGCCAGGAGTCTTAATAAAACACTTCATTCATTCTAGACCTCCTCACACTTGAGAATATGAACATCTATGCTGTTAATGAGATGTGGTATAAAGCAGCACAGAGTACCACAGCAGTGCAAGGTTACATTGCCTTCACACTTTTAGACCAGTAGGTGCACAGACAAGAGCTAAAGGTTAAAGTGTCTAAATATACATCAGCAACAAGCATAAATCTAGGGTGGCCAAACAGGATGATGTGCGGATCACCATAGACATAACATATCCTAGCCAGCTGGTCACCCTTCGTGTCCCAAGAAGCTTACAATGCATATTAATACCTACTGGAAACACTTGCCATACAACCTAACTCCCTACTCATAGAAGACATTAATTATCCTGTATAAACTGGGAATTCTCCATGGCCTGAAATATACAGGTGCAGAGATTCCTGGGGTTCATAAACACCATTGACCAAATATTGAATACTCCAACTAGTAGCTCCAAAATACTGGACCTCATGTCTCACAGATATGGTAAAATGACACCCCCCCACAGTGTCTTGTTCCCCTTGGGGTATATATATATATATATATATATATGTATGTATGTATATATATATATATATATATATATATATATATATATATAGATATAGATATATATATATATAAACAGGACATGCAACATATGGCAAAAAATCTGTACCAGAAAGAGTAATTCCCATAAAGATAAAAACTTTCTCATCAAACTTAATAGGCAACTAAGAGGGCTAATTAGGTCAAGCAAAACCAACTTTGAGGTGAAAGATAACCTTAAGGCCTTCTTCAGCTGTGCCATAAACCTCAAGCTCAGCACCGAGCAATGTGATGAACTGACTGTTAATGGTGTCACGTTCACTGGGCCAGGTGGTATAATGAACCTGTAAGCAGACAGATTCAGTTCCAAGTTTATTCCTTCTCACTCCCAACCATCCCTGCAAAAATACCCTCAAACATAACCTCTCTAACTATAACTAAAGATCATGCACTAGCTGCACTTGCTAAAGCCAAAAGTACTGCTTTAATGGACCCTGATAACTTCCCAGGATGCCTCCTGATCAGTCTAAAATATGGATTATCAAGCATACCTCTCAACCTGGAATCATCAAAAATCTGGACAAGGTTCATAAAAAATAGGTACAAATCTGTACGCTAATTAACATAAAATTTGCATACACAATTGTGCAACCCCGCCCACTCCAATGGAATTGTAGGATACCCACTTTCAAAAGCAAACTGAAGACCAGACAAACAAAATATGGCACCAGAGTCAACCTGCAGTCATGCCAATGTCCCATTACTTGGCTATTTCACCCCATTTACCATAAACACCAATGTGCATACTGCTTTACTTCTACAATGATTATTTGGATTTTATATTTATATTTTGTAGCACAATGCACAAACCTAATACACATCTGCTAAACAAAGCAATACTGTCTCACAATGAAAATAGACTTAGCATTAAAACTTCCCTGCCCTTGAAACTCCAATTTATTGAAACAGAATAGAAACCCACACCACATCCAAAGAAAATGCATCTGGCCAGTGCTGGATAAAGATTACCTTTGGGCTGTTTTCAAATCATAGACCCCTTGCACACAAAACATACACGTTTTCTTTGATACACCTTCCTGACTTTATTAAATTATATTCCTTGTATAATACAGCACACTTGTTAAAACTTAGAGCGCATTTTAAACTTATTGTTTGAAATTTTTTCTAGCAGGCAATGAAACAAAAATGCATGAACCAGTAATGTAAAAACTGCCCAATTTATAACATTTCCATCATAAAAGTCTACTTCCACATCTATATTAAATAACATTATTGGTCTCCAACTCCCTAGGTTTTTCTTATCCTAATTTTTACATAATCACTTTCAGTCCTACCCATGTTTCCTAATTAACTATGCTCTTAAAAACAATTAAGAACTCCCAAAAAGTATTCACTCTTCCTCTCCCTGCCTAAAAAGGGCTAATATCTTCCTTTTAACCTATGATTAAATATTTTTTGTATAAACCTTGTTTTATTCCCCTTCTAGAATTTATATGTCTCATTATGCTTCTTATATTCCATGTGTCCCTTATATAATGCTTCCTTATAGCTACTATACATTTCCTCATATACTACTTCTGACTTAAATACCATTTTTCTACTACTATAGACTCCTCTCTTTATTTTATGTAACAACCACCACTCAAAATCTTATGAAATCATCTCGTATCTTTGTTGATCAAACAACTGTTTATTTGCCATTTCATTGCATTCAGCCTACTGCAATCACTCATTAATTTCTTAACTCCTCAGCATGGACTTACAAAGCACTTGAATGATTACACACACACACACACACACACACACACACACACACACACACACACTTGAATTCACTTGCAAACTAACTTGGAAAGAAACAGACTTGCAAAGCACTTGAATGATTGCACACACAGCGAGACTTGAATTAACTTGCAAAAGCACCAGCAGGACTTGAATTGAATTAACGTACAAAAGCTCCACCATTGCAGCAACGGACTTGCAAATCATTTTGATGATTTTAACATAGAAACAGATTAACTTGCAAAGCAAAGCACTCTACTTCACTTGAA
This sequence comes from Protopterus annectens, assembly GCF_019279795.1. Classification (NCBI taxonomy): domain Eukaryota; kingdom Metazoa; phylum Chordata; order Ceratodontiformes; family Protopteridae; genus Protopterus; species Protopterus annectens. Next base: position 291,409,522 of record NC_056743.1, read on the forward strand.
TGATTGCGTTGTAGCAGTTCATGGCTCCAGCCGACCATTTGGTGATCACTGCAACATAATTATAATCGCATCTTCTCAATTTAGATACAAAAAAAAAAAAAATCAAATACCACATGTGCATGATGACAGTAAGAAAAAGGCAGCAACAACAAAACTATACAATCGAGAAATAAATTATTTGAAAAATACCCTACCTCCACCAAAAGCAAAATACTTAAACACGTTGTCTCTTTTTTTTTCAATTGCATTGCAAAATCTTCACAACATGTCCATCACAAACACACACCTTTGGTAAATCCAAACCTGGGTCCAAATGAAATGGAAAGCTCGTCTGTTCATGCATAAGAGCTCTGCTTTTCAAAATCCTCCCCTGTAATCCAAAATGCTGTTAATTCCTGCTGTGCTGTTAAAACGAACGACTGGCCAATATTTCCATCCCTGCTATTAAAACCAATGGCCAAGAAAATGAGTGCTGCTGCTAATTCTCTGCTGTGCTGTTAAAACAAATGGCGGGTCAATATTTCCAACATGAGCGCTGTTAAAACAAACGGCCAAGATTTCCCGCTCGCACTTGCAGCCAGACCAGAACCGGAAATGGCAATTTGAGCTCCTTGAGCTCAATTCTGACTATCTGGTAGCCCTGATGGAGCTGACGTCATCACGCACGTGATGACATCAGCTTCCACAGCGTGGTATTTACAAAATTAAAAAAATAAATGAAAAAAAATCGGAAATGAAGGGGTGCCACTCGGGAATCGTGGCACCCCTTCATTTGGACCCCCAAACTCGGTAAAAACCGAGTAATTCGGTATGGTTGAGAGGTCTGTTATCAAGGCCCTTGGAATAATTATTTAACTATAGTCTTAAAACAGGCTTTTTGTGCCATGTGAATAGAGGACTGCAATGGTCATCCCTCTTAATATAGAGGATCTTCTACAGATCCTGGAAACTATAGACCTATTAATCTGACTTACTTGCAAAACTATGGAAAAATTAACATGGAAATTATCAACAAGGACAAAGGAGACTTTCAAATACTGGATATATCCCAATCTGACTTTGTCAAAGAAAGGAAAAAAACAAGAAACAATACACCATAAAAAAGCAAATGCAGCAGGTAGAAAATGGTAACCACAAATCTAGAAGCTAGAGACAGATAATACAATCCAACCATTTATTTAAATGGTAGGCACTTTCGTCGGGTTAAAAATCACCAAACTTTATCAGACATCTTAAAATGATTGAACTTACTATATATACACCTTACATTATAAACCAGCACCCAATCAAGTCATGGAATAACCCCACCTGATACCATTTAAAAACTAATGCATGAATTCACAATCATATGAAAAAAACAGCCATTTTCCTAGGAACATATTGCTAAAAACTACATATAAGAACAAGAAAAAAACTTTTATAATTTAATAATATACATACATCAAAAATATATAAAAAGTGTGTGTGTGTATAATATATATATATATATATATATATATATATATATATATATATATATATATATATATAAATGCAAAGAAAAAGAATATATGAAGAAACTTTCACTTTATCTATCATACACATTTAATTTTAATAAGCTGGTGATAGTGTCGTTTAAACCTGGTGGACAGTTGCCATTCAAATATATCTGCCACCATACCTCCTTTTCCTATAAATATAATTTCCATGGACCACCCCATTTGCCACATTGGACCTGTTGTAAAACTGCAAACTTGAAGGTGTGTTGAGGAAATATTTTTAGATGTCTATATAATGCGTTTGTTTCCTTATGCTGAGCAATCCCATAGAAGTGCTCATTAATTCTTTATCACAACTTACGCTTGGTCTTACCAATATACTAAGCAGGACATTGTGAGCACATCGCGATATAAACAACTGCACATGAATAACAGCTAAACCTGCCCCTAATCTTTATAATTTTGTCCTGTACCTTAATACTAGAACCATAAAAAATATGCTGGCATTGATGACACATGCCGCAGGGTCCCATCTGGCTAGAAGATGTCGTTATGCAGTGCCTCTCCAAAATGTTCTTAATATTTGGCCCTCTCTGATACACCACCTTAGGAGTTTGTCCATGGGTGTCCAACATGTCCAGGTCACCCTTGATAATGCTCCAATTGGTGTTTCAGAGAGGGGCAAATATTAAGAACATATTTTGAAGAGACAGTTGTCAACAAACTTGCAGAACTAGATACAGTCCCCTTTGTAACATGCTGGATCACTAGCTGGCTCACTGGTAGGACCCAGGGGGTAGGAATCAGTGAGGCCATCTCCACAGAGATGCTTGTCACCAGTGGAGTCCCTAAGTCTCTGTTCTAGGACCACTCTTCTTTAGCATTTACTACTTCAGTGTTAAAAGCAAATGTCAAAGTTCTCTGGTTAACCAAGATCGCAGGTAGTTGCAAACTGGGAGCAGTCATTGAATCCCCCAAGAGAACACACTTTAGGAAGGTCTAACACAGACAAACCCTTGATGCCAAAGCTATGACTTAAAATTCAATAGCAAGAAAGGCATTATAGTACCTTTAGGGTAGACAGCCACCCTGGGTAACTGGATCATAAATAAAACACCCATACAAATTGATTCACTAGTCAGGGATCTAAGAAATCGTGTAGACAGTAAACTAGCCTTTGACCAAAATGTGCCCAAGGAAGTGAGACAATCCTTTTATGTTGTTCACCTTATAAGCAAGGACATGGTATCTAGGTCCAGAAAGGTCACCATACCACTGTACGCAGCCCACATCAGGACCATTATTGAGTATAATGGCCCCTTCAGTATGTACCTGATCAGACACATGCAGCATCTGGAAAATCTACAAAGGTTCCATTCAGAAAGAATACAGAGAGTAAACCCAATATCCTACGTTGATCGCTTCAAAGTCCTGTCTCCTTTACTCATTATTTTTTATTATTTATTTGTTTCCATTTGTTGACCAGGAATGTCCGACTGGACGCAGGTCCATTTTCAGCAGATGCCCGGGGAGAAAAGCTCCACAAATTAAAATATTACAGACATAGTTACAGATGAAGAATCCTAGCAATTAAAATATTACAAACATAGTTACAGATGAAGAACATAGTACATTCAGTAGATAACTAGCATATGTTCCATCCACGAAGTCATAGCAGATATTAACAATTGTTAGAATAAGAAGTTACTGCCGTATAATAAGTACATAGGCATGGAAGTATCAGAGCTTGCTGTAATCAAGGTAGTTTGTGGAGTGGAAAAGAGGTAGAGGGTAGATGGAGTGGGAGAAGTTAGAGGGGAGAGTTACAAGGGCATAGCCAGCATGTTTTTAGATGCTCTTTAATTAAAGCTTTGACGTGGGTGCATGATGGTACAGCGGTTATTATGGGGGGGGGGGTTTCCATAATTTGGCTATAGAGCTGAAGAATAGTGCTTCTCTAGCAGTGGTATTGGCTCTAGTAACCTGTAATTGATTTTTGTTACTGGATCATAGTGGTCTGGTGGTGAGATAGGGTTGGAGTAGATTTTGGAGGGATGGGACCTTTAGAGCATGGTTTACTAGTTTGTGGGTGAGTGCAAGTTGATACCATTGAAGGAGGTGAGGGAGTTAGTAAGTGAGAGACAGTGGTGACTGCGAAAGGATGCCCCAGTGGCGAATCTGGCAATTTTGTTGTAGCAGGTCTCAAGTTTATTCAGATCGCATTGCCTTAGTTTGGTATATACTGGAGAGGCATAAAGTAGGGTGGAGATAAGGTGCAAATTTGCGACTGAAATCCTAGCTGCTTTGGTGAGGAGTTGCTTATTTATGTATAAGGCTCCTAGTTTTTTGTGGACTTTTTTATGGTCATGGATATGTGAATGTCAAATATGAGATTGTCTATTTCAATTCCTAGCAATTTGCTTTTTTATGGTGTATTGTTTCTTGTTTTTTTTCCTTTCTTTGACAAAGTCAGATTGGGATATATCCAGTATCTGAAAGTCTCCTTTGTCCTTGTTGATAATTTCCATGTTAATTTTTCCATAGCTTTGCAAGTAAGTCAGATTAATAGGTCTATAGTTTCCAGGATCTGTAGAAGATCCTCTATATTAAGAGGGATAACCATTGCAGTCCTCTATTCACATGGCACAAAAAGCCTGTTTTAAGACTATAGTTAAATAATTATTCCAAGGGCCTTGATAATCCATATTTTAGATCTGTTGGGTGAATAGTGGTGGTGTCTTTTGCTGTGATGTTAAAGTGAGAGTTGTTCTGAGTATGTTTGGTGGGTTCAAAGATGAGGAGTTTAGTTTTGTTTGGGTTTAGTATTAACTGGGCATCGGATAGCCAAGTTTCAACAGAGGAAAAGGCATCCTGTGTGACCTTTTGCAGTTTGGGTAGGGACTGAGCTGAGAAGATGATTGAGCCATCTGCATATTGTATGAGTGTGCCATGTTTGGTGGCAGAGGCTAGATTATTGGTGAAAATGGAGAAGAGTAGGGGTCCAAGGATTGATCCTTGGGGAACACCAATAGAGACAGGTAGTTGGGGAGATATGTCATTTTGCCATACAACGGATTGCTGGCGGTCAGATAGGTAACTCTGAAACCAGTTGGTGAATGATTGAGAGAAGGATAGGTTATTGAGTACAGAGATGAGTTGTTTGTGTGGGACCAAGTCAAATGCTTTAGACAGGTCTAGGAAAGTAGCAGAGGAGAGATGGCCATTGTTTTTATGGTGAAGGATAGTGTTAGTAAAAGAGAGTAAGGCAGTAGTGGTGCTATGGTTTGGTTGGAAACCATGTTGAGTATTAGAAAGGAGGTCGTTAGTAAGGAGGTAGTCTGAGATTTGAGAGTGAATGCATCTCTCTAGTATTTTGGAGAGTGGAGATAGAATCACAATGGTGTGGTAGTTGGTTAGTTCTGTGAAGGGGAATTATGTGTGATATTTTCCATAGTGTAGGGACATAGCATTCTGACAGAGATCGGTTGATCAAGATTGATACTGGGTAGGCTAGGGTGTCAGTTGCAATTTGTAGGAATTCACTTGGGAGGTTGTCTACTGCTAATTTTGTGGGTTTAAATTTAGTTAAGAGTTTTCTTATGTTGGAGGTAGGAATGGGAGAAAATGAGAAGAGTGTGGGGAGATTACTGGGTGAAGGTGTGGGGTGTAGGGGAGGGGGGTTGTGTTGTCTAGCTAGTGATAGTACGGTTTGTGTGAAGTGGGTGTTGAATGAGGTAGCAATATTTTCTGAGGAGTGAGGAATGTTAGGTGGAGGGGTATTGATTTTACCTAGGTGGAGGATGGAGTTTATGGAGGTCCAGAATTGTTTGGGGTTGTGTTGGGAGGAGTTGAGGGAAGACTGGTAGTACTGGATTTTGTCCTCCTTTATTAGCTTTTTGACTCTATTGTGTCGTTCTAGGAATTTCTGTTTAGCTGAGGGAGTTTTGGTTTTGCGCCAATGTTCCCAGGCTTTATCTCTGTTTTTCATTTCTGACCTAGTGGTTTTCTGTAGCCATGGAGAGGGTTGGACTTTGGTTCTGGTAAGTCTTAAGGGGGCATGGTTATTTAGGATGCTTAGGAAGGTAGTACTGAAAAATTGGACTGCGTCATCTAGGCTGAGGTAATTTAGAGGGTGCCAGTAACTTTGGGATAAGATGAATGTGATTGGGTTAAAGTACAGATTTTTATGTATTTGAAGGTAGATGACAGGTTTAACTTGGTATAGGGTTTTTTTGAGTAGGAATGTTGGGGAATGATCACTGAGGCTATCTGATAGGCAGCCTGCTATATAGGACTGGGGAATCTTGCTGACTAGTATCCAGTCCAGGGTAGTATGCTTGTTGGAGTTTTTATTTATTCTGGTTGGTGACTGGACTAGTTGGGTGAAGCCATGAAGGTTTAGATGATGGGTTGGATGGTTGCCGCAACAGGATTGATAATCAATATTGAAGTCACCTAAAATTATGGTCTCTTGGGGGAGATGGTGGATAGTCCAGCTGAGGAGGTTTTCTAGTGGAGGGATATTTTGGCCAGGTGGGAAATAGCATCCTGTTATGTTGATGGTTTTATTTTTGTTTATTTTCAGGTTGGTATATATTATTTCTTCACTGGCAATTTGGGGAGCTGATGAGTTTAACATCTGGATGTTTAGATGCTGTTTAAATATTATAGCTATACCACCTCCTTTCTTGTTTAGTCGGTCTAGTCTTAGTGTGTTGTAACCATTAGGGAGGATTTGCTCACTGGTAATGTGAGGTTTTAGCCAGGTTTCTGTCAGGATGAGTATATCTGGGGAGTACAAGTCTATGGTGGCATGGAGTTCGTGGACTGTGTTGGTTATACTTCTGATATTTAGGCTTAGCAGAAGGTGGTAATTTGGTTTTCTACTGGCTGGGATTTAGGAGATGATGTGGTTGTTAGTCTGATTATTAGAAGTGTGGTTGGAGATGAAGGGGCCAGGTTTATGGTGGATGTCTCCACTGAGGGCAAGTTTTGATATGCATGATGTTATTAGTTTTATCAGTTTGTGAAAGAGTTTGCATTTTGGGGAAACTTTATGACTTCTGAAAGGTGATCTTTGTTTGGCATACAAGGTATCCTTGGACCCTTTTTTTGATTAACTGTTTGCACATCCGCAAAACAAACAGCATCAGAACTACTAGACTAAAAGATATAAATTTTGCTCGAGACATAAATACAAGATGTTGGAGAAACAGATATATTTCTCATTTAATTCTCCTTCTCTGGAACAGGCACTCTATTCATATGAATCAAAGTTTCTCTCTGTCCTTATTTAAGCCCAACTTGGACAATGGATAGGTAATCAGAAATTCACTCCTAGTCTGGTGCCTAAGTCTCTGATGGATAGCGACAGTCAGTAACTCATACCCTGTGTAAACCAAAGTTATTCCTCCCATTTGGGTTGCATGGCTAGGTTTATAAGGGCCATAGTGGTAATTAGCATAGTAAACACCTATGAGCCTATGTACTGGCAATGCAGGGCTTTAATGCCTTCCACACCTTTAGGCCAGCTACTACACGGGAAAGGACAAAAAGTGGAGGTGCCTTAATTTACATCAAAAACAAACTTACCTTAAGACTGGTGACATGCTTGAAGTTCTTCATGTCCCAGTTACAATAGGAAAAGCTCCATATCATATTCTTGCTAGGTAGAAGTCACCCTCTAAGACCTACGAAAACCATAACACATGCTTAAACTTCATGAACCAAAGTCCAGGCAGAAAAGGAGAAGGGCAAAAGAAACAAAAACACTCCTTTATTGACAAGAAAAACTATATTAATGCTTACAAATGTATAAATGTGTTTTCATCTCATGAAACCAAGACTTCATCAGATACAAAGACATTCTTCCCGCCTCTATTTTATATTCACAAAGCTTTTCTAACAATCAATCAATTAACCATTTTAAAGGAAAACATGCTATAAAAAAGTATATTCACATATATTAAAAAAAACATAAAACACTGTAGGCTCAAAAGACTCAAATATGTTAAAATTAATTATAAATATCTTAAAACCTAATTTAATAAAAATTAATAATGGATAATGAAAAAGCATAAATGAAATAATGTCATAACACTTTCTATTCACAAAAACATCTAAATTTGATATTGATTTTATTAGAATTCTTCTTCTTCTTCTTTCAGCTTTTCCAGGATAGGGGTCGCCACAGCGGATCATCTGTCCGCTCATGACTGGCAGTGGAGTATTACAGTGTCGAGTTGCCAGCCCGGAACCCAACCCAGAATAAATAACATCATTATAATTTGGCAGCCCTTAACTTCAATACTGGTGCCAAAGAAATATTGTCATTAAGACCAGAGTACTTGTTAGCCTCTAGCACTATCTGCCAGTAGACTTCTCTATTCTAATTTTGTTCCCCATGGACTCCCCCGATGTTCTTAGGAACTATATCAACAACAAAAAATGTGAAATTAACTTTTTTACAGGCTAATGAATGTTTGAAAAGGGCATTGTGTTCATTCTGATTCTTAACATCATATAGATGTTCATATTTCCTTCTCTTTAACTGACTTCAGTCTTCCCAATGTAAAAAGCCTCACAGTAATCACATTGGACAATATAGACTAAACCTTTGGAATTACAATTAGAGTACACTTTACCTTCCAACCATTTCTGCCTAGCCTTCACAAACATGTTTTCATCCTGACTTCTATATGTACATTGCGAGCATGCCCCACATTTGTAAGTACCCACTCTTTTTTGATTACTGACTCGTGTGGTAATATTATGTTTAAGTGAATTTTTGATATTTCGACCCTTTCTAAAGAGTTTACCCTTAATATTCTCAAGGTCTGTAGTCAGAAAAGGTTTTCCATGACAACATTGTACTTTGGTAACCCATCTTCTGAAGTTGAATCTTAAGGGAATTCCAAAGCTTATATATGCATTTACAGCTCCAGAACATATGAAGAAGATCAGCCAGTTGCATATTCCTCCAAAAGAACTCCCTAGATCTCAAAGTACTATATATATTAATATTTTTCTGTTAATGAAGCTTTATATAGCCACTAATTGGTTAGACCCATCTAAAACATCTTGGGAAAGCTTTAGAGTTTTGGCAACAAGGCATATATTAGCTCATAAACTACTCTTAAGTCCGAATAATAAAAACATTAATAACCCGAAAGTTTGGGAACAGATATTTAATATTATATTAGCATAACACTTTTAACTTGAAGGTATTCAGATTTATATACTTGCTTGGAGAGAATTTTGTATTTAAACTGTATATTACTGGAAATATTATTAACTACTTTTTGTTTTTTCTCTGTTCTTAATGTTTACATGGAAGCATTCTTGTAGAAGGTATCCCTGGACACTTTTTTTGATTAACTGTTTGCACATCCGCAAAACAAACAGCATCAAAAGTACTAGACTAAAAGATATACATTTTGCTTGAGACATAAATAGAAGATTTTGGAGAAACATATATATTTCTCATTTAATTCTCCTTCTCTGATAGTTAGTGATATTAGTTAGTAGTCTTTTGTTTTGTATTTTTTCTTTTAAAATGTTGTGTTTGTTTTTACTTGTGTATGAAAATGATATAACAATAAAGATTTATTATGGAAAAGAAAAAAAAAAAAAAAGAAAAGTTTTTCCACTCCTTTTCCATTATGTTTCTGATGATGTAAGCATCACCACTAAAATTTGTAACAAAAGCCCTGATCATTATTATCTTCACAAGTTTTAGTATCTAACAAGGGCATATTCATACCTAGAATGGGGAGATATCTGTCTACCCTTCCATCCCTAACCTCATTTCTGACTCTTGGATAACCCCTTTCAATAAATATTTCTTCTAACTTAACACATTCTTTCTCAAAATCTTCATCTGAATATGTCATTCTGCTTGCACAGACAAACTGTCATTTTACAAGGTTTCCTATTGCGTGATCGCAGACGCATTTCGTCGAATGCGTTTTGATCGAACCTGAAAGAATGAAATGGCAAAATAGCGAAGTGGCTTTTCCTTACTTTGCCATTTTCGGCACTGTAGTGCGATCTCGGAGGTGGCATATCTAAGTAGGAGGTGTGGATGGCACAACCCCCCACGTTTTAAAGTTTTTTTTTTTAATTTTGGAACGGCGATTAGGTTTTGATGTAAGCTTTCACTTATACGGGGTTGATTAATTATTGTTCGCTTTTGTGAGCATGCAATAATATAATATAGACCCTAATCCAATACCCCTTTTTCTGATAATAAGGGTGGGTGTTAAAATAACAAATGTAAGAGTTAGAAAAGATGTCTTTTCTAAAAATGGTCAACTTAAAACAACCATATCCCTTACTTATTGAGACATCTAAATAGTCTATATGATTATGTGTAACCTTATGTGTAAACTTCAAAAATGAAGTGGTACTAGAAATGTAGTTAATAAACTCATAGGTTCATAGGTAGGTACTAGGCTATTGGCCCTAGGGCCTATATAAGCCTAGCCAAAGGTACCCTGGCTTTCGCCACCCATGAAAATTATTTTCCTGTGCCACTGTCGAGCAGATCCACAGAAGTGATCCCTGGGGTGAATTTCTTATCTCCCATCCAATCATCAAGATTTTTCTTGAACAGTGCTAATGGGGAGCTTTGTTTGATATAGATAGGTAGTTTGTTCCAGAGTATGGGAAGTCTTTGGGACAGGAATATATCCCTCCAGCATGTTCTGTTTATTGTGGTGACAAGGTTTAGTTCCCTAGAGCATATAACTTGTAGGGATTGGGATTTCTTTAAGTGGAGCATGTCTAAAAGCTCTGGGTTTGACATAGCTTTGTGTGTTAGGCAGAGATCGCCTCTGAGTAGGCGATATGCAACGGAGTAAAGCTGCAGTTTTTTGAGACTGTCTGCATAGGGCATCTCTTTGAGGCTGGTAATCCTCTTTGTGAGGTATTTCTGTGGCCTTTCCAGTTTTTGTAGATGTCTTGTGAGGTACATACCAAAAGGGGCATTGTACTCTATAATGGGTCTAATGAGTGACGAGTAGAGGGGAACAATGACCTCTTTTTTCCTGGATGAGAAACCTTTTGTGATGAGGTGTGCCACATAGAAGTATTTCCTGACTACTGTGGTGATGTGATTATCAAAGGAGAGAGTACTGTCCACCTGTGTCCCGAGGTCTCTTATCACACTTTTGGTGTTAAGTAGACTACCGCCTGTGTGGTAGTTCATGGGTACAGAGTTTTTACCAAAAGGGATGACAATGCACATTTTGGCATTGAGCTTGAGGCCATGGCTTTGACACCAGGCATCTGTCTCAGTGAGGCCCTTTTGTAGGATGTCCACATCTTTTGGAGTTTTGATTATGGCTCCTAGTTTGCAGTCATCTGCGAACTTCGTTAGCCAAAGACCTTCTGTGTTAGCCTGTACTTCAAAGAAGTAGATACCTCATCAAGCTTAACCAAACTGTCATCCCGCAAAAGCAAATATCATCTAGGTATCTTTTATACATCTTCCAATATGTTACATAAGGAGAATGGATTACGTATTTATGTCCCCCAAACCGATAAAATGATGTTGGCATATGTGGAGGCACAACTAGCCCCATAGCCCCTCCCTTGTCTTGTCAAAAGAATTCTCCTTCAAAAAACAAGAAATTATTCTTAAGAACTACATCAGCCAACTCTAGGCAAACATAAACATCTTTATCGGAAAAATGCATCTTTCATTCTAAGTGCTTCTTCGAACCATTGTAATCCTATAAATGTGTCACATCTATAGTAACAAAAATCAACTCTTCAGAAAAATATTCAGGCTTTATATTAGAAAGAAAATCCCATGAATCCTTCAGACTATTAATTTCCTTCGCCCATATTGTTTTTAACTTCCAATCCAGGCATTTGGCTAAGGAAATAGATTTAGAACCCTCAACTGCTACTATCGGTCTAAGGGGGGGTCTTCCTGATTTTTATGGACTTTGGGCATTTAAAAAATGGAAGGCACCCTGGGCTTGTTGTTTTCCAGGTAGGTATAGTTTCCATGATCAATTGCCCCTTCATCAAATAAATCCTTTATTGCAAAATCAATTTTCTTATAGGCTATATTAATTTCATTGATTGAAACCCTGCTGTACCTTGAATCATCCTGGAGAATGGACATTTTAGCCTCATACAAAATCCTGTCCTTAAATACAATACCCCTTCCTTTGTCTGTCTCCATGACTCTAACAGTGTTATTCATTCTTATTTCATTAAGTAATTTATTTTCAACATAATTTAAATTATATCTGATCTTCTTACTGTAACCCTTTCTGATTTCCCTTTCCAGAGTTAACTCCAAATTTATATATTTCTCAGTTAATTTTAATTCTCTGGATCAGGCTCTCCATCCATTTGAATCAGAGTTTCTCTCTGTCCTTATTTAAGCCCAACTTGAACCAATGGATAGGTAATCAGAAATTCACTGGTGCCTATGTCACTAATAGATAGAAACAGTCAGTAAATCACACCCTGTATAAACCAAACGTATGGGTCCCATTTGGGTTGCATGGCTAGGTTGACACAGTACCTCACTTGGACATTGTAGACAGACTTACAAAATTAGGTATAAACCCATGTGTCACCCATTAGATAGACAGCTAGCTCACAGATATGACCTATGAAGTTAGGAAAGGGGAGTCTGACTCCATAAAGAGGCCAGTCAGTACCAGAATCAATCAAGACTCAGTGATGTTAGTGTTCTTTTTAACATCTACTTGTCTGAAGTCCAGACCAATGTCAAAAGCATCTGGTTGAACAAGCTTGCAGACAATTTGTGACTAGTTGCTGTCATAAAAGTACCCCAATTACACAAACACCCTAAAAGAAAGCCTGACACAGACTAATAAAAACTAAACCTGTCTAAAACTCAGTGCCAAGAAATGCATAACAGTATCCCTTGGGAAGATAACTACCCTAGAAACTATTACATTGATAATACTAACCTAAGAGTAGATCCAGTGGTCATGGATTTGGGATCAGGTATAAACATGAATCTGGCCTTTGACCATCATGTCTCTACGTTAGTGAGGAAATCATTCTACACTGCATAACATATAAGCGAGGATATGGCACCTAGTTTCAAAGATATCATTGGTCTGATGAGAGCTGAGTACTGCAGAACAATTAATGAGTACAGCACTCCCTTTGGTATGTATGGTATTTAACAACTGGAGCATCCACAGAGGTTCATCAGAAAAAGAAGACAGAGTATAAACAACATGTCCTACATGGACTGCCTCAAAGACCTATCCCTGTACTCAAGTCTCCTACAGACTGCTGAGAGGTAACCTGTACCTTGCCTACAAAGTATCCTCTGATTCTGCTCTGATGGACCTGTTGCATATCTGCAAAACAAATAGCATAATAATTACCCAGTCTGGGGGCCTAAACCCCATCTGCAACATAAATAGGCCATGTTGGAAGGACAGGTATGTGTCTCAGAAACTACCTTTTCTCTGGAAAAAAGATTTCCATCCATGTTAAGCAGAGTTATTCCCTAACCCAATTCAAGCCTAAGTTGGACTAGTGTATGAGGAATCAGAAATTTACGCCTGGCCTTGCACCTATGTCCCTGTTAGACAGAAGCAGCCTGTAAATGCTTGACCACCCATGACTACACCTATATTTATCCCTTAAAATAACCTTGGGGTATCAAACCATGTCAGATACATTTGGGAAGCATGGCTGGGCTTAAAAAGGTCCCCTTGGGTTGTTAGTTTTGTAATCACCAATCACACGGTAGGATGCAGTTTGGGAAAAAATAGACTGCCCAGGGTACATGTGAGACCCCAACGCCACAGAACAAATTACTTCTCCCTATAACACTCACCCTGGAGTGCATTATTGTTTTTAGATCATGTTAAATTGTTTCATTTTTTAATTGGTAAATACATTTTTAATATTTTTTATGTAAAATAGTTTCTCAGCTTAATGTATCAGACTTCATGCAGTGTATGTAATTGTTGTCAGAGGATGTATTTTACATCCAAAATAAAGTTATGAAGTATTTAATACACACACACACACACACACACACACACACACACACACACACACACACACACACACACACACACACACTGAATCTTATCTCTCAGTTCAGTTCATTATTATTGACTTTGTCTAGAATTCTTTGTGAAGGCATTTCCAGCAGCATAAGTGAGAAGGGCAATTAAATGTGATTGTGTGGGCTGTAAGAGGATTATCTCCTCTTTCATAGTTTGTATTACTTTCTGTTACATTGTGAATTATGGAGCAGATGGCAGTGGTATATGCCGGAACCCTTACAAGGTAAGGCAGCTCTTTTTGGTGAGGGTAGTGACTTTCATGATCATGTTGCTGCTGATTTTATTTGTGACTAACTCATTTTGTGATTGTGCACATTAGTTACTAATGGGGACTGCAGTCTCTGAGAAATAAGTGTCTTGTTTTTTAAAAGCGGTTATAAGTCAATTGTTGTACAGGTAGAATGAGGATGGAATGCTACATTATGTTGTTATCTAGTGTGTACACTTTATTTTGTTGTATTTTCCCTCATAGATGCCACAAGTGTTGCTGGTTGATATGGGGTATGTGCTGCACCACTATGAAGTATAATATGCCTTCTATCAAGAAGGACAAGACCCCCCAAAAATTGGAAAAATACAGTGATTCAGACAAAAAAGTGAATTTTCAAATTTACTGCAACTACATTTAATGTGTATTTGCAAGAATGGTTAGCCCCCTGGATTCCTCAACATCCTGATAGGGGCTAGGCATCCTGCATGCCTGCTAATTACATGTAGTATTTCAGAGATCATTTCACATATAAGTAGAAGGGTACTGCTGGGTATCTCCGCTTTGGATTAGTACTTAGTTTATTTCAAACAGTTCCACTATTCAAAGAATCGTAATTATAATCTTCAGAATTTAACAATCAAAAAATTAGCACACATTTGTTTTTAGAGGTAAAACACTTGTGCTTATTTTTATGTTAGATGTAGGTCTCCTAAACTACTTTACTGGTGTTTTCATATCTTATTGTTTTTAGCAGGCAAACTCAAATGTTTAGCTAACACCACTGTGAGGACTGAGTGAAGGGTCATAGTACACAGGGGGGAAGTAAATGACTTGAGATGCACCTCCCAGGACTGTAAGAAAAGAGACATGATGGAACTTTTGGAAAGATGAGTCCAAAGCACTAGACAATAAACTAGTGTTTAGCAACATTTCACCATAAACAGGAATGATGCCGCAATATGTACAAACGTTTACAGATTTCAACAATTAGCTTAGTTTCTGGCATCATTCAAAGGAATTCCAATATATATCAGCCTTGGAGGACATGGTAGGCAGCCCTAACTGCTTTGCTAGAGATGGTCTGCACCTGTCCCCAAGGCTTTTGTATATTGGTTAAAACCTTCTCCACCACTCACAGTGCCATTTTTAGTCAACTTCAGTCCTCAAAAGCTTCCAACGTAATAAAACAGAATCTGGTTAACATAATGGTATTGCTGTTCAGTGCTAGGAGCCTTAACCAAAAACTCCACTCCTACAAACATTTCTTACCCTGAAGAACACTGATAATTGCATTGTTACAAGAGGTTTAGTGCCAGTGAGAGCACATCATCAGTGCAGGGTTGCAAAGCCTACCACTAAATGAAGGCATTAAATGTGGTGGTGTCTCCATATTTGTTAAAGAAAAGAACAAGCACTTCACCTCTAGATTAGTAGAAACTCTGAACCCTGATCAGATCTACCAAAAATAAAACTAAAAACAATCAGCAGCACTGCACAAAGCTAAGAGGAAATTATTTCAAATAACAGAGGCTATAACCAGTCTACCAGTGGATACATTTAGGTACTTCAACTCCTGAGCTGAAATTATGACTATTTATTGGTTTGCCTTGTTCTCTCATTCATTCTACATATATTGCCCTACTTTGTTAATGGTTTTCAGTTGACCATGAGTACATCATTTAATTCAGGACTTTCGGTTTCACAGATCATTTAAAAAAGGTACATTTATGATTTACAATTCACTGCATATATCTAGCCAGGTGTGTAAGGAAGACTTACTGAAATGTAGAGTGTAGGTGCAATGCATACCAATCTGAACATTTTAATATCAGATATGATAAACAAAAACCCAAAAGAACATTTTTATTTCTGCCTGGATTTATTACCACTGGTAAAATGTTGTCCTACTGTTGTCCCTAGATAACACCGATCACTGTCTTCTTCTTTCGGCTTTTCCCGGTTAGGGATCACCACAGCAGATCACATGTCCGCTTATGATTGGCAGTGGAGTTTTACGGTGTCGGGTTGCCAGCCCAGTGCCCAACCTTCCACAGAAGGCACACACATGCACACACTCAGGGCAAATTTAGAGTGTCCAGTCCACCTACAGCATGTCTTTAGGATGTGAAAGGAAACAGGAGCACCCGGTGGAAACCCACAGGACCACAGGGAGAACGTGCAGACTCCGAACAGAAGGCACCCTAGGCAAGGATCGAACCAGAGAACCTTTTGCTGTGAGGTGGCAATGCTAACCGCTGCACCACTGCGGCCACCCATAACACCGATCACTGTAAAGATTCATTTTGATTTATACTGCATAGCTCATACTATTTTGATATGCATGGAGCTGTTAGGAAATTATAAAATCCATATTCTATCTCAGACAAGGTTTTGATTTAGCATATAAAATGATAGTATGGATCTCTCAAAATGAGTAACAGATCCTATGCATGTGCAGTTGCTGAAGTGAATATACATAAATCAGTATGACGTCATCTAGTATGATATAATAAATGCCTGAGCTGATGTTCCTAAATGGTTCATGAAGTAATGAATATTTGTTACATTTACTCACAAGACAATATAATGTAGATTGTCCTAACAACATCTTTTTTATGACCATTTGAAATTATTTTTTTTTCTTCTATGACTATGATGATAATATGTTTCGAAGCATATTACAAGAAAAAGTTTATTTTATCATAACAAAATATCCAGTGCTACAGGTATTACAGTTAAATGGTTTAGCAAAACTTGATTGCAAACATTTTTATAATTGCATGTAAAATGCTTCCTCTGTAACAGCTTTGAAAGTGTCTTCACAGTTTATCTTTCTGCCTAATTCTTTGCAGCTGTTCATAATTTTAAACTGTACATGCATGTTTGAGCATGAGCGTTTTGGCCACAGAGTCAGTATAATTTAGGATGATATTGTCATTGCTGCCTTTTTCTACTTAATCCCTCTAGCTGGCCATGTTCCGATGAGTGCCCCATGAAAACAGATGGCAGTAACTGATATGGTTTGTAATTGTGGCCAGTTAATAGCTCAGGATAACAGTGAGACAAGGAGTAGTCAAGCCAGACATTTTCAGGCCAGCTGTTTTCCTTAACCCTTTTGTTTGCATTAATGCTGTAAGGGAGTCAGATCTCTTCTACTGTAAGAGGACTTGTTTCATACAACTAGAAAAGCATAATTTCTGATTTAATGACTGTTTTTGGCATAAAATTATAATTGCCTTTATGGAATGCAGCATGATTCGAAGCATTAATTAATAAAAAAAAAAGAAAAGAAAACAGGAAACAGCAAATATCCTGTAATAATGCCTGACTTGTCAAAATGATAAGAATGTTACAAGATGTAGTTCATGTTGTGATTATGGCTAAGTTTGTGCCTTCTGTTTCTTTTCTTCTGATGGTCATAGTATCAGTTTTTGTCACATTTTAATGATGCTTTGATGAATGTTTGTTTCCCCTGAATGGCCTTTCATCAGCGACCTTTGAATACACCTCATACTTGTATACTTGGATGTTATAATGTTTAGTAAATCCCTTCTCTTGAAATATCTATTGCTTGCATAGTGAAAAAGTATATCACATGTGTGAGACACTGAAGAATCAAAAGCAATGTGTGGACACATTCCCATTTACAGATACATTTTGGGTACTTCACATGGGAAGGTGATTAGAACTGACAATGACATTGAGGTAATATGGCAAATATTGCATAACAGGAGTAAAGCAGGTACTTCAAAGGTTAATACGCTGCACTACCTACTGACTATGACGAAGGGTTGATTTACTAATAAGCTACTGCTCTATGATATATCACTTTTGGACATAATGAGATGTAAAATAAATATTAAAAATAAACAAAGAATTTAGAGCAAGATGCTATATTAGCTTAAACATTAATAAACATACATCATAATTCTCCTTGAAATATCACTGTGTAACAATCATTGTAAAAAATATGCATTTGTTTAACGTCACTGATTTCATAAAGGCAATAAAAGTTAATATAGAGAAAAATCTTCTGTTTTTCAGGAAAGCAGATCTCTTCAGTCTTGTTGTCATCTGTTGGTGTATCCTTTTTTTAGAACCTGCTATTGTTTTATATAGGTAAAATCAATATTCAGCAAGTATCAAACAATAGTTTTAATGAGCGTAACCAGAAATGCCCATTGAAATACATTTATCAGCATATAATCTGATTGATTGAAGCAATCATATTCATGAAATTTTAAAGACATGAAACAATTGTAAAAGTAATTTTGTTATATTCCTAAAAAACATACATTTAAAAGTCCACCTCATCTTGTCCGGAATTGCAGAAGCCAAGGCAGTCATATAGTGTGTTAGTGTGTTGCAGAATCTATCTATATACACACACATAAATATATATATATATATATATATATATATATATATATATATATATATATACACGCGCGCACACACACATATATTTGGATATAAAATGATTTGCACCATTTGAGCATGTATTAGCTTCATTACAAATATATCTAGATTTAGATATAAAAAATATAAAAAGATGTGCCATGATAGCTGGGTTAATGTTTTAAAAATGAAACCCTAACAGCTTTTTCCATCCTTTGGTACACTTGAATGTTTGTTTCTCCTCCTCTTGTACAACAGTAGGTTTGTTGTATTACTGTGCTGCAGCAAATATTGTTGTAGACCTCTGTAAGCATCACAGCCATACTAAAAATACTGCAGTACTCTGCTTTGCAAGTGATAGGTTGATTATTTTCAACAAAAAGTGAATCAGAATTCTACCTAACCTTATAGATTCATAGGTTCATAGGTAGGTACTAGGCTATCGGCCATGGGGCCTATACAAGCCCAGCCAAAAAGGTACCCTGGCTTTTGCCACCCAAGAAAATTATTTTCCTGTATTACTGTCGAGCAGAGCCACAGAGGTGATCCCCGGGCTGAATTTCCTATTTCCCATCCAATCATCAAGATTTTTCTTGAAGAGTGCTAATGAGGAGCTTTGTTTGATATAGATAGGTAGTTTATTTCAGAGTATGGAAAGTCTCTGGGACAGGAATCTATCCCTCCGGCATGTTCTGTTTATTGTGGTGATGAGGTTTAGGTCCCTAGAGCGTGTAGCTCAGAGGGATTGGGATTTCTTTAAGTGGAGCATGTCCAACAGCTCTGGGTTTGACATAGCTTTGTATGTTAGGCAGAGATCACCTCTGAATAGGCATTATGCGACGGAGTAAAGCTGGAGTTTTCTGAGACGGTCTGTGTAGGGCATCTGTTTGAGGCCTGTAATCCTCTTTGTGAGGTATTTCTGCGGCCTTTACAGTTGTAGATGTCTTGTAAGGTACATACCAAAAGGGGCATTGTCCTCTCTAATGGGTCTAATGAGTGATGAGTAGAGGGGAACAATGACCTCTTTTTTTCTGGATGAGAAACCTTTTGTGATGAGGTGTGCCTCGTAGAAGGATTTCCTGACTACTGTGGTTTTGTGATTATCAAAGGAGAGACTACTGTCCACCTGTGTCCCAAGGTCTCTTATCACACTTTCCATGTTGTAGTTCATGGGTACAGAGTAGTTTTTACCAAAGGGGATGACAATGTACTTTTTGGTATTGAGCATGAGGCCGTGGCTTTGACACCAGACATTTGTCTCGGTCAGGCCCTTTTGTAGGATGTCCACATCGTTAGGAGTTTCGATTATGGCTCCTAGTTTGCAGTCATCTGCGAACTTTGTTAGCCAAAGACCTTCTGTGTTAGCCTGTACTTCAGAGAAGTAGATACCAAACAGGAGAGGACCCAGGATTGAACCCTGTGGGTACTCCACTTGTCACTGGTTTGAAGTCGGATTTGGAGTCTGCTACTTTCACAGTGTGGGTTCTGTCAGTGAGCCAGCTAGCAACCCATCTTGTGACATAGGGATTTATACCTAGTTTAGTGAGTTTATCTATAATTCCAGAGTGGGGGATGGTGTCGAAAGCCTTGGCAAGATCTAGATAGGCTGTGTGAACCACCTTACCCTTGTCTACGGCTTTGCTGACTGCTTCAAAGAAGTCTATCAGGTTTAGGAGTCATGATCTGCCTTTTACAAACCTGAAATGGGTGGGATCCAGAGTTTGTAGATTATCAATGTCTTTGTTTATAAGTTCCATGATGATACGTTCCATGGCCTTGCAGACCAGGCTCATCAGGCTAATGGGAGGGGGGGGGTTAGTTCCTGGGATCCATGGTGGCTCCCACCTTGTGGAGTGGGATAACTGTTGCTGTGCGCCATTCAGTGGGCTGAGGTGAGGCTATGACTGAACATGGTACTTAGGTGGGGTGCCAGTTCATTCTGTAGTTCGTGTAGAATGCAGCATGGGATGTTGTCTGGTCCCATGGATGCTGTGTTCTTGGCTTTGTAGAGTGTGTTTTTTACCTGTGCAGCTGTGATTACAGGAACTTTGCATTCTTCCGGTATAGAGATGGGCTCATTAGGGGGTGAGAGGGGGTAAAGTTAGCACTGAACCTATCTGCCAGGATGTTGGCAATATCAGTTGGGTCTGTATATTTAGTGCCATTGTGCTATAACTCAGAGCAGATCTGAGTATTGCCATTGAGATTCTTGACATAGCTATAGAATGCTTTGTGGTTGTCTTTAGAATCAGTGGCGATTTTGTTTTCGTAACTAGCTTTGGAGGATTTTATCAGGGATCACAGCTTCTTACTGAGGCTGACCAAGGAGCTCCTCCACTCATGGGATTTTACTCTCTTTTGCAAGAGTTTCTTCCTTCTGTTGCACAGTTTGTTTATGGCAGGGGACCACCAGATTGGCTTCCTTTTTTTGTAGGATAGCGTCTTGGTTCTGTTTGGGATAGCACGATCCATGCACTCATGTAAGTGCTTATAAAGTGCAATTGTGTAGGATTCAGTAGTCGTAACTGTATTGTCCATCTGCATGGGTGTCATGAAGTTCAACACTTCTGTCTTAAGAAGCATGAAGTTGGCTTTGGAGAAATTTTTTACCATGGTTTCCTTAATGGGGAGTGGAGGCAGGATGTGGATATCTAGGGTAATTTAGCTTATGGTCAGATCAGACCAATGAGGCATTGACTTCAGGTGTGGAACACCGGTCACTCATCTTGGTAATGACTAGATCTGGGATATTGTTGCCCCTGGTGGGGGTGTAGATAAGTTGATCCAGGGCATCCAGATCAACTGATCCAGAAAGCGTTGAGTGAAGGAGTTGGTACATGAGTAGTTTTCCCAGTTAATGGTGGGGTAGTTGAAATCACCCATTATTAGGGTGTTTGGTTGAACCCTAATATTTTCCAGTACATCAAGAAAAGAGGAGTGGGAATCCTGGGGCATGGTGGGTGATCTGTAGCAAGTTATAATTTGGATTGCAGTTTTGCCCAGAGTTAGTTGCACTTGGAAACCTCGGCTGCATTATGCTGAGCAACTATCCTGGAGGTGTGGATATCCTTAATGAATATGGGCACACCTCCACCTTTGGTGGTTACAGGTTACATGGCTGAAAAGTGTGGTATGAGTTATAGCCTGGTAGTGCATGGGTGCTCTCTGGAGCCTTGAACCAGGTCTCAGTCACTGCACAGATATTGATGTTCTCCATTTTAAGGATTGCCTCGAGTGAGTGCATTTTGAGATTTAGACTTCTAGCATTAAGTAGCATCACCCTCAGTTTTTGCTTGCCTGTTCCTGTTATGGTGGTTAATTTGTCATTTGAACCTTGCCTAAAAAAGGCACTATAGGGGCGGCAAGAGCCTTAGCCAGTATCCGGAATCCCAGGGGTGACAGGTGCAGGCCATCTCTGGCAAAGCATCGTGGTCTGTTGACCATGTCATCCCAGGAAGACAGATACTGGATCCCTTTAGAATGTTACCAGAAGCTTAGCCAATTGTTTGAAGTCAATCATTTTGTCCTTGTACTGTGGCATCATTCTGGGTGACGGTAGAATGCTACTCAGGGCTAGGGTCATACTTTCCTGGGCTACAAGATTGGAGAGCTCTTCCATGTCTCTTTTCATGTAGTCCAAGGAGGTACGTCTCAGGTCATTCACACCAACATGGACAATGACAGAGTCATATTTGTACTTGTTGTCGAGTGACCTGAGTGCGTGGGTTATGTGGCGGATCCTGGCACCCAACAGGCAGCTAACAGTAACCTTCTCCTTGTTTAACCTGGTGAGTGGTAAATCAGTGTGCCTGACTATAGAGTCGCCTATGACTAGTATGTTGGGTACGTTGTTTTGCCTTATTGGCTGTGGTTGAGTGGCACACTGAGTCTGCGGGCTATGTGTCATTTGGGTTGTGTTGGGGGGTGGAGGTTGCTTGCAATTCTGCTTTGGAGGTCTCTTTTGCTTGAGCAGATTATTATTGAGAGCCTCCGCGAATGTTTCTATCTGTGGATTTTGGTGGTGTAGATTTAGTGAGACTATGTGATGAGTGTGGTGTGGTGCAAGTGTTTACCTTCTCCTCTTGACTGTCAAGTTCAGTCTTGATTGGAGAGAGCTTTACCTCCAGTTTGGCTAGATAAGTGCATCTCTCACAGGTTGTAGTGTTGGGTGGTAGGAGGAGAGGGTTGTCTGTGTACATGAGGTAATTTCTACATTGCCCCAAGATGCCCAGATTCATCAGATAGACAGGAGAGAACACTGGGAGCTGACCCTTGCACATGTCTGAATAAAAAAAAAAAACTATTTTCCTTTAGATAAGTGAGGAAAGTGAGTACAGGAACTGTTTCTCTAAGCAAGTGAGGAAAGTAAGTACCAAAACTGTTTTCCTCTAGGTAATGAGGAAGTGCCAAGTGATCCAAATATCAATCATTCAAAGCAACTTACTTTTACTGCAGTTTGCTGGTTTATGCTGAGGCTATGGCCCTCGGGAATCTTACATCACCGTTGACTGACAAATTTGTCCCCAATGGACAGAAGATCGTTCACATTAATATCAAGCAGGACTTCGTTGTTCCCCATCCAAGTATTATGGCTACCTTTGAATGATACTGCAGAAGCACTCTACTTGATGTAGAGAAGGAGTCTATTTCAAAGGCTCAGAAATACTGGTTAGAAAACTTGTCATATCAGCAAGTGTTACTCTTAAAATAGATGTTTGGTGCTTGAAATGGTCATTTATAGACCATTTATCTTCTGAAAGTGGAGAAGTTCAAAAAGCCCTGAGTCTTTCATTGTAAATAGTGGTAAGCAAAGATTGCCCCTCAGCAGCATGCATGAAACAAAGTAGAGAGAGATTTTGATATATGAAGGAAACTTAACAGACTTAACCCAGAGATTTTTTTTTATTTAAAGATGTGGGGGGCCTTGGAAGGTCTACAATATGCCTTGATAGGCACTTTCAAAGGAGGAAATAACATTTGATGATGATGTCTAAACACATAAGGAAAATACAGGGATAAGATATACTTTCACCTAGAAGAGACATCTCAAAAGTCAAGCTGTGCAAAGCAGAAGTGCCTTCAAACCACACCTTGGATTTGGTGGTCAAAAGAGAGCTCATTGTCAGTATGGGTACCCTGGTCTCTAATACCAGAGTGTACAGGGAGAGGACAGGAATGGTTGTGGTGGTGGGGGCACCAAGGATGTGACAAAAGAAGGAGATTGTGGCTTACTGAAGGAAGGCCATTGGCTCTTGTTTCTACTTATACCCTTTAACAGCACCATTATCCTTCCAGAGTCTTCCACCTTTTGAAGAAACTTGTCAGGTTTGATGCACTGCCCAATAATCATGTGTATACAATAAGTGACAAAAATGGTCATCACTTATGTTAATGCATCAAATCAGAGCACATGCACTACTATGCAGGTACTATAATGTAGTGTAGGATAAATGAGCACAATAAAGAAGGACTTTTCTTAAATCATGATGTAAGCAAAGCAGCATGGGAGTTAAGGTTAAAAACATATTGTTATTGCAAAATCAATAGTTTGTGAAGTATAGTATATTACCTTTCCAATTCCACCATTTTATAATGTACTATATCCTATTAAATCTCCATACAGTGTACAACAGCACTACAACAGTGCAGTGTTGTTAAAGGAAAAAGATAATGTACAAATTCTCACTCTCCACTGCTAATATTGCTCATTTATGTTGCTGAATACTACTCCATGGTTTTACAAACACACAGAGCCCACTTCTCAATGCTGTATGCTTTAGTAATACAAGAAGATACTTTATTCAATTATTTTAGGGGAGTTTTTTGACTCTACGGTGCAATTCTGTTTAACTGTAGAAGAACAGAGCTCACTCCTCATTGTATAGAACAACCTCTGTAGATTTATGAAGTATATATGTTTTTTTTATTTTTGCATATGATAATAAGGTAAATGCTCTGGCTTGATGACCATTTTTTGGCACAGCCTGGATCTTTTAGGCGGTCATTACAAACATAACATAAGCAATGATGTGGCACTTACCATATCAGCATATTGGGCAGCACAGCTATATGTGAATTTGGAGACTTCATAGAATTTTAGAATACTTTCTATACTTCAGGTCCTTGAACTCATTGATATTTACATCTGAAGGTTTAGAGATTTTAACTGAGAAGGTTACCAGTTTTTGAGCAGACTTAATCCAGTAAAGGGGATATGTGGAAATAATAATAAATATAGATGTTAAGTTTGTAAGGACTACTGTTAAGAATATTTTGCCCTCCACTGGATTCCTTGATAATTTGGTCCAGTGAATTCTTATTTATGAAGTCTAAGAAGTTTTTGGCATAACCTACATTTGAGGTATAGAATTTCTAGTTAATCATCGAGTATTTTATTTTTTATTTTATTTATTTTATTTTATGTTTGTTTACTGGGGAAATCTGACCAGATACAAGTCCTTTTTCAGTGGAGGCCAATGGATCAAAGCTCCACATAAAACATGTAAGTGTACATAATTACATAAACAAGTTCAACATATAATAAAATTCTGCATACACTTTGACACTATACAGGTACATTATTTAAGGTATCCAAGAATGATGGAGTTTCTGATGTGTTTTTTTCTTGATCTGTTTCACTATTTATTCTGGGTGGCCTATTACTTGGACCATGCCCAAAATTTCACTTTGGGCAGCATCAAGGACTTTCACCGGTATATGGAAGAATTGATATGAGATGTGCAATCTGTCCCTGGCAAAGCAGCTTCATTTGTCAAGCATACCATCCTACACTGGCACAGAATGGCTCGATCTAGAGCAATAACAGCTATTTAATTTAGCCATCTGTTAAACCAGTCATCAGTACCATTCTTAGTGAAGGAAGAATTCTGCTCATTACTTAGGTATTTTCTCTATTTGCAACATGTATGGAGAGCTCTGACCTGTATCTCTGCAAAATCCTTATGGGCTAGCATGTTTGGCCATTTACCCCCATAAGGACCAGTAACACATCATAATCATATTTGTCAGGTTTAATTTCCTTGAAGGCTCTTGAAACAACTCACTATCATTCTGATTTTGTCAAGCCACTTGAGAGTAGACTCAATGTGCCTGGCTTTGGAGTGACCAATCACTAATGCATTCTTATTTGTGCCTGCTGAGTATATTGATGCACAGAATTTGGGATAACCTGCCACCCGGTAACTACTAGCTGCATTTGTACCAATATTTGTTGTGATTAGTTTACCCCTGGATAGTGTTCTTATTGAGCCCCTGGAGGCTTGGGCAAAGACTTTCTGACAGCATCAACTTACAATAATTCAGAGTGAGTTTGGTGGTGTATGTTGCTGAAAGGGTGTGTTTGATTGTGAGAGCAAGGTATCCATTTTAGTTGCATACTTGTATTTCTCACAAATACTGTTCAGCTAACCAATAATTCATTGTCTGTGAGCATCATACAACTGTTACACTGTCTGATTATGCCAGATGCGGAAATCCAAACTTAGGATTATCAAGAGTCCAAGTATTTAGACCAATCGCTTCAACTACATTTTTATTTCTAAAAACGAAATAAATCCAAATTCTAACAAAAATAAATAAATATTGTGATAAGCACTTTCATCCTTGTGGACTTCTTCAGACCCAGTTCTTATATCTAAACTTTTTATGATCATGACACTACTATACATACTGTAACAGACAGAGTGTAGTACACAGTGGAATACCCCAGTTCTGCCTGATTGGCTTTTCACATGCTCAGAATTATGTAATCTTTAGAATGTTAGACCTATCCTCATTTGTATTAGGGGGTGGTAGGCCTTTTTCCGGCTCTGAATGTACTCATCTGATAGGATGTTAGACCCATCCTCATTTGCATGGGGATGCTCACAACTAAAACATGGTAAGTCTATGTGTTCAACCCTTGGTTCTGTTATGTTTTGCTAAGCCTTGCTATTGGCCATTCCTCTGTTACCTTAAAGTCTGTCATTTTCTAAGTCGAAACTCATAATTAATGCATTTTACATGAGAGCCAACCAGAATAAATTTTACAAAGTGGTTTACAGATTTTTTTAGGAGTCAACAAACATCATTGTGTTGTTTGAACAAATCACTTCCATTTGGCCTTAAAATTAGATGTTAGTTTCAGGTTGTTGCATCTTGCTTATCATTTTCAGTTTTTCTGTTTAGTGATATTAAGACTTATTAACTATCTAAAATACCTTTAAACAGCCAGAGCATCAAAACAACCAACTCCATTATCATTTAACAGAGCTTTTTTAAGCAAATAGAGCTTTATTTGCTCTTCAAAAGCTTCCTCAGATTCCAAGTTAATCTGAATCGTGTAATGGTCAGTTTGTGCAGAAGTATTAAATGTACTGAAGTGAGTTCATGATACCGCACTGAGGAGTTTATAATAATAGTATTTCAGGCTGTAGTATGGAAGATAAAACAATACTGAAGAAGGAAACATTATGGCAGCACACCATAAAGTCATAATAAATTTGACTTCTGATCTGATTTTCTGGCTGAAGTTTGTCTTTGAGTATGAATATCTATCACTCTCTCCATAGCTCTCAACCAATCAGGGACAAATCCCAACAGAATCGGGGACACATCTAAAAGTAATCCGGGACACTTTTAAAATATTGGCACTATTAAGTTGAGACAATTACAGAATAAGAGAATATAAATGAATATGCAGTTTCTGATGTAAAAGAAGACTATAACTCTGTTGTCATTATTTATTAAGTGCAATTCACTGACTTTTCTCTGAAAGTCCCCATTTTTAGAGGAAATAAGAGGAACAGAGCTAAATTTTGAGTAAAAATCAGGGATATCCCTGAAAATGAAGGAAATTTGAAAGGTATTTCATCCATTACAAGTAAAGTGAACTTCATCAGACAAAAATCTCCACCATAGATTGTCCTTTTATAATCATTAGGTCAAGTGCTATCTTGTGGTGGAAGTATTAAATTACATATATAAAGTAAAACCATGACAAACATAGTTCAAAACAGATAAAAATTAAAAACAAATTCCAGTTGCAAAATAGTTAACAAATTACAATACTGGGTAAAAAAAGAATTGTAAACATACCTAATATTAAAATAAAATGAAATATCAATTGCACCAAGCAATTAAATATAAATTTTTCTGAAAAACAAAAGACTATTAGATGGACACCCAGGAGGTTTATGGCATCCAGCAAAGCTGGCCAGTTAGGGTTGCCAGCCATCCATAATTCTTCGACTATCCAGAATTAAGGGGCACAGTCCAGAAAAATGGACCGGACATTTTATTGTCTGGAAAAAATACCCGGAGATTAATTTTCTTTTAATTAAAAAAATGTATTTTTTTAAGGGTGTTCTTTTTTAAGAACACCCTTTGCGTCTGGTTGCACAGACACAGAAGACGAAGACAGTCTTCTGCTTCTGTGCATCTGATTGTTAAGATCTATGTCTTCCATGCACACAGAATTTGAATTTCTGAAGACACCTGAACTGCACACAGATGGACCATGAATGGCGGTAACGAAGAAGAAGAGAGGTAAAATGTTAGTTCAGTAATAAAAATATATCTTGCAAGGTTGCGAGTAAAGAGATGGTGATCAGTGCAGAGATAAGCAGGCAGACTATGGACATATTTAGTAGATTGTGGTTATAGAGGTGAATAATGACAGTGAGACAAGTTTGCAGTCAGCATGACAGACTGTGTCCATATTTACACAAGGTTTGTTCTATTAAGGTTAATATTGAATTGATGAGACAAGTCCTACTTATAAGGAAGGATTGGTAGCTAAGTGATTTGTCCTGCATTATTGTATTTGCATTTATATTGGTTTGTTAGTTCCTGCTTTAATTTTGTAAGACCAGTCAGTAATTATGTTTGGGATTGTTATAGTTTGGCAGAAGAAACAGAGTTAATGTTAATTGTCAGATTACTAGAGGCTGTGTTTTGGCAGCTGTGTTTTACTCCTGAAAAGAGAGTACTTATTATCATATAAGGAATCTATTCAGAACACCAGTAACCACAAGCTAAACAGTCAGTAAGGCCTATTATTTATGTGCATACCTCTCACCGTGTTAGTGAAAAAAATCTGGACAAAGACTCAATTAATTTTAGAACAATGGAACACAAATAAGGACAGATTTTATATTGCTCTTATAAACTTAAAAGTTGCTAGAATAACAAGGTTTGCATTGGCATGCATTTTCTGAAGGATATTAAGGATCAAACTCAAATGTGTGTCATTATTTAGTGGCTTGAATCCTCAATGATATGTCAGAAAACCACAAATTTTATGAGGAACAGGCCAAAAATAAGAGGCAAAAATCTGAAGATTTGAGAGGTGTGTTCATGCACATTATATGGGGGCAGAGCAAGGTAGGACCTGAGTTTTTGTGATATCAGTTATGTGTCTGAAGGCTTCACGTTAGTGTGCTTCTCTAATTTATAACCTTGTAATATATTAGAATTATAATGCTTACTCCGATTTTTAAATAATAGCATTAACTTTGAATTGAACGTTATGTTTATGGTTTTATTCTGTTATTACAGTTTTAGAGCTTATGTGAGTTTGTTCTCTTGTCAAAGATTGTTTACAACACGTTTGACTCGAACACCTTTTACTCTCTCTGTTCTGATATTATTCAGATGCAAAGATCGCTACCAAACATTTCCAAAAATTAATTGTTATGATTCGCTAGTAATTTTAAGTATTATTTTCCTGTATTTGTAATCTGCGGTGGTGGTGCTGCGGTAGCGTTGTCACCTCACAGTAAGACGCTGTCCAGTTCGACTCTCAGCTAGAGCGTTTTCTGTGTGGAGACATGCGTGAATGGGCGTACCTTCGTTGATGGTTGTGCATCAAGGCTGGCAACTTGGCACGTAAAAATCAACTGCCAATCATTAGCGGACTGGAGTTCCGCTGTGGCGACCCCTAACCGGGAAAAGCCGAAAGACGCAACAACAACTTTCCTGTATTTGTAAACAAATTTCTTTTTCAAAACTTGTTTCCATTAAAGTGACTTTTTCTGAAAGGAAGGCATTTTTACAGATATCAGTGCACTATGCCTTCCAGACTCATTCATCAAATAATGTCAAGGTACTGGGGCAGGAATGTAGTAGCAGATATTTTGACAGAGTGGATATAATAATGAAGTAAGAAAAGAACCGTAATGTACTTTAAAAATTCCATGTTTTGCAATGTTTTAAAGGTACAAAGGTGTGATATGTAAAGTGTAGACTGTTTCTTGGATCTGCTACTAACACATGATTTGTAAAGTTATTTAATGGGAAGGAACATAGCAGAGTGGAACTTTGTGATGGAAAGACATAAAAATGATAAAGATCTCTAGAATACAGTGTCAGGCAATGAATTATCCTGGAGATAGATAACTTAGTTGCCACTGACGATGGAATTGTATAGATTCTTGCAATAAAAGAGGATTTAGAAGAGAACAATCTGGGTTAGGCTTTGATGAAGATTACAGCTGGAATGGAAGAAAAACATATCAGATTGTTCTATTTCAGACTTAAGTTTTAATGATGCAGGTTACAGATTTTAGGCAGTGATTTAAGCAAGGTCATCCTGAGGCAAAAGCATGTTAGTATAATACATAATATACTGACAGAGGAGCAGTAAAGTCGTAATAGGCTGTTCAACATACCTGCACATTTCTAACTGTGTGATATAGGCTGTACCAAATTGTAGAGAATGTAGTTAAATAAACTGTGGGCTTGTGAACTTTTTTTTTAACTTTGAGGTGCATAGGCAACTGAAAGTGTAATAAACCAGTTGTATAGAGTTTTGGATATTGCATGTCTAGGGTTGACTTGAACCCTTATAGGAAAGTAATATTCCACAGCATGTGGATGGGTTGCTGATACTGTGCTGTATTTTAAGAGGGTGGGGTGATACAGTCTTGAATACTTCCTCCTTTGGATGAGATGCCTACTAACTATGAACCATTTTTCAGTTTGCCATCCATTCTCTGTTGCAATATTACCAGCTTACCATTTTTTTAATGTATCATAGGCAATTTATTCTTCAGGGGCAGCAGGCACAGAATTTATAGATGAAAATATACCAGCAGCCTTTTCATTACTTACAGATATCTTTAATGTGAAATTATTCAGTTGACTTTTACTTCTGCAGAGATTGTGCATATTGACTGACATTGGTGGATTGCAGTGACAGAACTTTGAGTGGTGTTTTATGGTTGAAATGTTCTGAATTGGGCAGTTTGTCATTATTGGTTTATATGTTTTGTTTCATTGCTTACTGGAAAAACGTTCAAAACTATAAACTTAAAACATGCTCCAACAAGTGGTGCTATATTAGGCAGGGGATATAATTTAATTATTATACATTCTAATTTAATACAATCAGGAGGGTGAATCAAAGAACCTTTGCATGGTCCTAAAATCTGTACAAGGGACCTATGTTTTGGAAACAGCCCAAAGGTAAACTTAATTAGTCACTGGCCAGATGCATTTTCTTTGAATGTGGGTTTCAGTGGTGTTTCAGTGAATGTGAGTTTCAAAGGCAGAGAAGCTTTAATGCTAAGTCTGTTTTCATTGTGAGACTGTATTGCTTTGTTTAGCAAATGTCTATCAGGGTTTGTGCTATAAAATTTGAAATACAAGGTTTAAATTAAATGCAAATATCTGTAACCATTGTAGAAGTAAAGCAGAAAACAGTATGCACACTGAGAGTTTTGAACAGTGTAATGACTAAAATAGTCAAGTAATGGGACACTGGAATGGTCGCATGGGAGGGGACGGGCATACCAAAATGACACATATATTGCTTTCACTTACATGTCCAGAATTTTTGACATGAAAAGTTGGCACCCATAATACCAATATAGTTCATGTTTTTCAACATAAACTTCCCAGTTACCCCCACACCCATCAAACACTGGAACTTTCTCCAAAGCAAAGAAAGCAAATTTCTTAAAATTTTGGCAATTATTAGAAGGATTGTATAGTGCATTACTGTGTCCCTTTTACTAATCCCATATTTATATTAGTAAATCCTAGCTTTTTAACATAAAACACAGGACATGCAACAAATTGTGCTAAGTAGATGACTCCTTTAGTGTTGCAGTTGAATTTTCCATTTGGATAGACAGGTTTTGAAAAATTCCAAACCACAAAGTCCATCCCTTCTGTAATATGTATATTGGGCACATGCATTTTAACATGCCCTTAGAAGCCACATTAGAGTTAACCTGCTTTTACTACCTTATTTAAAAATCTTTTTAAATTGGATCCCATTCTAAAAACACAGTGCAGCTGTAAATTAAACACAGACCAAACAAGGAAAGATAAATCTGATACCCTATTAGAATGTAAAGAGTTGATTAGAATGTAAAGAGTTGATTCGGCAACTACAATTAAACAACACAGTACAACCATGATTGGGTCGGCACAGTGGTGTACCATTTAGCATTGTCACTTCACAGCAAGAGGTTCTCCGGTTTGACTCTCAGCTGGGATGCCTAATGTGTGGATAATGCATGTCCTCCCTGCACGTGTGGGCTTCTGACAGGTGCTCCAGTATCTTCCCACATTCCAAAGACATGCAGTAGGTGGACTGGACATTTTAATTGGCCCTAGGTGTGAGTGTGTGCATGGGTTGAGCTTTGGGCTAGCAACCTGAGCCTGTAATAACCCATTACTGCTACAGAAACAATGAGCATTTAAAGTTGCTTGTTGCCCAATGTACTGCATGGTACATAAATGGGAAAGAGAGAAGAGAGACAATCAGGATTAAATAAATGAGTTTCTATCAATAGTGTACTTAAACTGAGATCTGCAAAGTTATTAATATTTTTTGTGGGCTAGGAGTTTCAAGAGATTGTAAAATAACCTTGTGTCGTTATTTTTATTTATTTATTTATTTATTTATTTATTGCAGTTTGTTAACCGGGAAAGTCCATTGGGCCTAAAAGAGCCTGTTTTCAATGGAGACCCGGGGAGAAAAGCTCCAGCAGACAACTCCAAACAGAGAAATATTATTTACAATAATTCAGAAGCAGAATAACTCATGTACAGATTTTAAGATATTTATAATAATAACTAGATAATGTTCAAACTGTACAATTCATATGCAAGTAGTACATCATATATGGAGACAACAGAAATATACACATCCAATGGCTATTTACAATAATTCAGAAGTAGAAAAACTCCTGCACAGCATTTTAAGATATTTGCAATAATAACTAAATAATGTTCAAGTTGTACAATTCATATGCAAGTAGTACATCATATATGAAGACAATAGAATTATACACATCCAATGGCTAAGTCTGAGTGTAAAAAAGGTTTAGGAGAAGTGTAAGGTTTCAGGAAGGGTGAGATCAGGAGCATTCCCAGAGAGAAGAGAGATGAGAGTGGAGTAATGTCTTAAAGGAAGGGAGATTCTGGGTAGTTCTAATATGTGGGGGAAGTGAGTTCCATAATCTAGCCAGGGAGAAGGTCAGTAGGAGTTGCACTGGGGAACGTAAAGACTTGTGAAGTTCAAGGAAATTTTGATTTGTGGATCTTGGTGTTCTATGAGATTGCTGGATTTTTAAGGTAGAGGAGAGAGAAGGACAGTTAGAGGGTTTAAAGATGAGCTTATGTACTGTTGTTAGTTGAATAAGAGTTAGGTAGTTTGGGAGTTCTAACCAGTTTAGGGCATGGAGGGAGTTACCATGATGAGTGGAGGATTTAGATCCTGTGGCAAACTTGGAAATTTTATTGTAGCATTCAGATAACTTTAATTTCAGGGTTGATTGGAGATTAGTAAGTAGTGGGGCTCCATAAAGAAGAGAGGGGATAAGGTAGGTGGTGGATAGTAGTTGTTTGGGTGAAAGAAAAGGGTAGTGTCTGTGACAATAACGCATTCCAAGCTTTTGGTGAGTTTTTTAGTATTAGTTTTCAGGTGGATGTCGAATTTTAGCTGGTCATCAATAAGGACGCCCAGAGGTTTTGCATGGGGAACTATTTCAATAGACGTCTTGTTTTGACTGAGTATAGAGAATGAAGTTTTTTTTCCATAAGAGTGTGCCTAGATGGCGAGAAAATCATTATTTTGGACTTGGATGCATTAAGGGCTAAGTGGTTGTCTAGCATCCAGGATTCGGTACAATAGAAGGCCTCCTGAGTTATGTTCATTAGTGTGGGGAGAGTTTTGGCACAGCAGATGATGGTAGAGTCATCTGCATATTGGATGAGTTTAGCATCAGGGATGTATTGATATAAGTTAATAAAAATGTTGAATAGTAAGGGACCCAATATGGAGTCTTGAGGAACCCCTGTTGGAGTATGCGGGAAAGAAGTACAGTTGTTCCACTTGATGGCTTGTTCCCTAGCTGAGAGGTAGGTGGTGAACCAGCTGATGGAAGAAGAGGAAAGGTTGAGATGGGAGAGCTTGGAAAGGAGGAGCTTATGGGAGACCATATCAAAGGCCTTAGATAAGTCGAGGAGGAGGGTAGAAACTATGTTACCAACATCCCGGGCAGAGTTTATGATTTCGAGGAAGGAAAGGAGGGCAGTGGTGGTGCTATGTCCTGGTCTAAACCCATGTTGTGTTGGAGTCAACAGTTGGTTGTCAAGCAGGTAGGGTAAAAGTTGCAGGTGGATACATTTTTCCAGAATCTTAGAGATAGGGGACATGATAGCTATTGGGTGAAAGTTGGAGATTGTAAAGTTGCTATCTCCTTTGTGGAGGGTGATGATGAAGGCTTTTTTTTTCCCAGAAGAGTGGTATGTAGGACTCTTGGATGGAGAAGTTAATTAGGATGGAGATGGGGAAGAGCTATGCCATCAACAGCTAATTTGAGAAAGTTGGATGGGATGTTATTTGGGGCATAAGAACAAGGTTTTAGTAGGAGATTTTTTATAGTATGGGTAGGGATGGATTGGAGAGTGAAAGGAGAGGATTGAGAGTTATTGGATGTTAAATCTGTAGTTTTGGATGTGTTGGAGGAGATGTTATTAGGGAAAGAAGAGGTCAGTTTAGCAATACTGTCAATGAAAAAGGAGTTGAATTTGGTAGCTAGGACAAGGTCAGGAGAGTCTGGGTCAGGGCAGGGGTTCTCTTTCTTGCCTGGACAAAGAATAGATGAGATGCTACTCCAGAATTTTTTTGGGTTGGTTTTATGGCTGTTTTGAAGTTTAAGGTAGTAGGATTTATGGTCAACAGCTATTTGTTTTTTTTTACTTGATTTCGTAGTTGCTTGTATTCAGTAAGGGAGTTGGGAGTTTTGAATTTTTGATAGTATTTCCAAATTTTGTCTCAGAGATGCATAAGGATTTTTGTTTCTTTAGTTAGCCAGGGGACTGTTTTGGATCTGATTCTTTTAGTTCTGTAGGGGGCAACATGGTTAAGTAATCAGAGAAAACTATTAAAGTGTGAGACTGCGGCGTCCAAGGAAAGGGACTTTAAAGGGTTCCAGTTTATGTGTTTTAAGGCAGTGGAGAAGGTTTGAGGGTTGAAGTTTCTTAAGGTACGGGTTGTGATATATTTGTGCTTTAGGAGCAGGGAAGAAGGGGAACAGTATGCAAAGTCAGGGAGATAGTCGCTAGTAGAGTCAGGAAGAGTGCCACTTTCAGAAATTCTGTTAGGATGGGAGGCTAGTATCCTGTTGATTTTGCTACCTGTGGAATTATCCTTATTTGGTCTAGTTGAAGATTTGATTAGCTGTGTGAATTGATATAGGTAAATACTTTCGGTGGGGGTTGATGAGTGAATGGATGACCAGTTAATATTCACATCACCTAGGATTATTGTTTCATTTCTTATGTTTGTAGTAAACCAGGAGAGAATGTCTTCCAGAATTGGGATATTATTGCCTGGTGGTATGTACAGGGTTGCAATGCACAAACTTTTATTGTTGTTAATTTTTAGAAGGGCCAGGGTTAGCTCAGCAGTGGCAAATTTGGGTATGGGTTTAGTATAGGGTGTTACTGTTAAGGAGGAGGAGAAAAGTAGGGCTACTCCACCACCTTTCTTTTGGGATCTGTCATTTCTTATGAGTTAATAGTTGGGAGGTGTTATTTCAGTGTCTTTTATATGTGGCTTTAGCCAGGTCTCTGAGACAGAGAGAATGTCAGGTTTGTTGTGGAGGATCCAGACATGAAAATCAGGTATTTTATTACAAAGGCTTCTGGCATTAATTGTAGCAAAGAGTAGGGATTTGAAGGGAGGGGGTGAAACATTTATGTTTGGTTTAGAAGATAAGGTTTGAGATGGACCTGGGATAGGGTGTACACCACAGAGAAGGAGGAGGGAGATTAGGGTAAAGTAAAGACAGGTATTTGTGTTCTAAGAGTTATAGGTTAGTCTTTAGAGCCTATGGAGTCTAGCTTGAAGGGTATGGGAAGAGATCTACTGGGAGGGAGGAAGAGTTTCCTTTTAAAGAGGAGAGTTTCATTATGGTTGTAGAGATGAGGAGAGATTAGGGCTATAGATGGGTATTCTTTTTTGATGTATATTG
Source organism: Protopterus annectens (assembly GCF_019279795.1). Classification (NCBI taxonomy): domain Eukaryota; kingdom Metazoa; phylum Chordata; order Ceratodontiformes; family Protopteridae; genus Protopterus; species Protopterus annectens. The sequence continues at coordinate 291,445,184 of NC_056743.1, forward strand.
TAGTGTGTAGGGGAGGAGAATAATTGGGGGAAATTAGTGAGGTAGAGCAGGTAGAAGAGAAGGAGTGATTGGAGTAAAGAAAGTAGAATATATGAAGGTATTGTTTGCATGACAGATGTAGGGTACATTAAGGGAGGGGGATGTTTAGGAGAAGATTGTAGGCAGAGGTGTGGGGGAAGGGGTTAAATTGTGGTTTTGTAGAGTAAAGTGTTATGGAGTGAAGGGATGTATTTAGTAGATGGAGTGGGAGGGGCTAGAAGATGAGGAAAAGGTGGAGATGGTGATGAGTGAAGGGGAGGGGCAGATCGTGATAGGGAGTTGTAATGTGGGAGTGGATTAGAGAGGTATAAATGTAGAGGTGCTGGGGGCAGGTGGGAATTGGGGGTAGGATAGGGGAGCGGAGTGAGCCCGCAGGGGAAACGGAGTATGTACAGCCAGAGAAAGGTGAATATTGAAGTGTAAGGAACAATCAGCCACACAGTCTGCAAAGGAAATGCGTAGAGCAGTTGGCTTGCTTGGTGGATGGTTTAAAACAGTAGACTGAAGGTCTATGGGTTCCTACTGTGTTAAGTAAGTGGAGCACAACAGGAGGTACTGAGGGTAAACAGGTATTAACATCGAGATATTGTAATGGAATGTGTTTCTCAGTGTCGTTGCCCAGTAGAGAAATAGAAGGACTTATAGTGCCACCTTGTGGCACTATATTGGAATTAAGTTAGTATAAGGGAAAAGTGTTGAGAGAGCGTCTTTTTCATTTCCTTGTTTTAAATTCCATTACTGTGAACAACACAATGGGAAGCTAACAGGGAGACTGTAATTAAGTAGAAAACATGTTTTAATGTTGTAGAGATAGTTTTTAGAATAATCACTTGAATAGATACATATTATTATAACATTGTATGCAATTTGTAAATATTTTTTTGTTGAAAATATTTTTGTTGACTATGATATGTCTAATTTGCAAATGAATTATTAATTAGGTTGTAACTAATGTAATTGTGAAAATTAAGTGTGGAATTTGACTGGTTGTTTAATTTCTAAACAGCTTTTCAGATTGTTGTACTCGTGCTCTGATGAAGTCCATTATCAGGATGAAAGACTTAGCATGAGTGTACTTTTATATTAAAGTTATTTATTTATCAGTTACTGTTATTCTCCTTTGGTTTCTCGTTGCTACCCTGTATTTTTTGTAGCCACTCTGTTTTTTTTTTTTTTTTGTGGTTATCAATTTTACAGAGTTTGTTGCTTTTTATTGCATTTTTGTTCTTAGTTTGGCAATTAGCTACTGATATGGACTGATAGGAGCTCATAGAGAATGGTTATTAAAATTCAGGACTTAACGGGATTGATTTGAAGAAGATGCAAGGTGATTTGACTATACTCATTTGTCTTCTAATGCAAATGGTACCACATGCCCCTAAGGACTTGATTATAGGGATGTGCCATAATGGTAATACTGCTATGGCTGTTAGTGGTAATGGTTCCTTTAATTCCCATACTTCAGGTACCAGAATTGGCGAATTAATCAAATGTGACAGAAAATGAATATGAGTTCTCTTCCAGGGCTTGAGCTTTTTTGCTAACAGTGAGCGTTTACTACAACAATGCAAAGAAACAGAAAAAGACATAGAATTTTCACTTGAATGCTGGATTTCAAAATCCTCAGACTTTAAGCAGCCATTGTTTCATTCTCAAAATGTTATGACTCTGAATGAACAGTGTATTTTGTTTGACAAAATGTTACACCAACTTTGAGGGCTCCAGTTGGACATTATCTACTTTAGGGAATGCATCAAGAAAAGGTTTACATGTTTGTAAATTCACAAACTGACTTGATTTTAATTCCAACTTATATACTGAACTGGTTGGACTATTTGGTCATTGTGGTTTAGAGGTCATGGAACTGTTAATTAATGAGAATCAATGTAAGAGTGATGTTTTACTGCAGGACCTTTGGATTACTGATGAGGATAGCAGAAATGATTTATTGTTTAGTTTTAATTTGAACAAATATATTGATATATTTAGGAGAGTAGATAAATGTGTAGATACTGTGGTGGTGAGGAAGCTTAAGAAGCTTGATAGAGATGCCAAAGACTTTGAAAATGGTACTGCATACCCTTGTCCCCCGAAGAACTTTAATAGCCAATCTTATTTAAATACACATTTTGTTGAAAAGGATAATGTTTCAGATTTGAGTAATGCTACTCACTGCAATAAAGGCAGGGGAGGTGACAATGTAGAATTTTTTTTTATCAGTGGACAAATCCCCCCTCTCTCTGGGAGATCTGAAAGGTTAGTCCAACCAAATGTACCCTGAAATCAAGCACAGTTGAGGGACACCATAAAACATCAACAAGTGAGGCAAGATTACAAGAATCATGGACGTATTATAGGTCAGGGGAAAAGGAGGGGATGCAAGAATTAACAGTTTCACCAGTTCGTGCTAGGTATTTTACATACTTATCATGATTACAACATATTTAATTACAGTGGCTTAGACATCACCAAATATCATTTTTATTTATTTTATAAAGTTTCACTTTTGTTCCACATAATAGTGGGGATTTAATAGATGCATTGGTGGAATTAAAAGTTTTTGTTAGAAAGTTGAATTTATCACACAGGTTCCATGAATCTAATACATGTTCAAATAATTTTTGTAAGAAACTTCAAACACCTAGTAGCTATAATCCCCCCTGCACGCAATTATAAATACATGTGACAAAGCATGTGAGAATTATATGCACAAATTTTTAAAGAAAAATAGAAACCAGTATTACAACTTAAACAAGCAAAATTGAGTGGAAGTTAATGAAAGACCTAGAATCCAACTAATAACCATACCAGAAGTATGGAAGAAACAGCAAAAGTCCAGATAAAACTCCACAGATTTATTACAGACAGTGATTTCGTCCCCAACTGGGACTTACACAAGCCATTTAAATACATCTCAAGCTAGTCATGTGACATCCAATAAACCAATCAGTTTGATAAAACAATAAAACATGTATGATTGTGTATATAGAATCTAGTGCTTAACTAAAACACAAATGCATAAAACAGTATAAAAGCAAATGTGTATGCCCCTGAATGATACATGGAACACCAGCCTCTTGATTTAGTAGATATTAAATGTATGTTTACATAACACCAATGTTAAAAATATGTAAATATGTAAATAATATCTATTCTAATAAACTACTAAACATACAAATGTTTTAACTTTAATAAAGGGCTAGCAGAGCAAGCTTCATTCAATCCAGGGGGCACTGTTACATTAAACTTCAACTACCAAATAAGTTCTCACACCAGTAGGTGTTCTTTAATAATATAGCCCCTTGGGTCTCTTTTTATCTGTTCTAGAATTATACATTTGTCTGTGACTAGGGTAAGCATGTATCTGTCAGTACAAGGCATTAGTAGTTTTTGCCTTATTAACCTCCAGGTCATGTTCATAAATTCTCTCCTTTAGTTTTCTGGAGGTTTTCCCTATATAAAAAGACAGGATAAGAATCACAACAGGCAATATAGACTTTCCAACTAGACTTACAGTTGAAATGCCCTTTAACTTTAAATTCATGCCCTTTAATATAAAAGGTATCCCCCACTAATATAAACTGGCACTGCCTACAATGCCTACATTTAAGCATACCACTATTACTGTGCTTACTCACATTTCTGGCTTTTCTTTTCAGGAGATTCTTGAAACATTATCAGGATGATAGCACTCAGCACAAGTGTACTTACTATAAAAGTTGTTTATTTATCAGTTACTGTTCTGTTCCTTTGGTTTCTTTTAGCCACCCTCTTTTTTTTTTTTTTTTTTTTTTTTTTTTATTTTAAGCCCAGACTTTCTGTTATAATAAAATTCTACCACTTCTTCTGGAGGATATTTCTTACCTCATTAGTGGCCTCACTAAATTCACAAACCACGGCCTTGTTGAATAAATTCCCAGTTTCACTGTAACAAAAACTTGTGTTTATCATCAGCCACATGGTTTGGTTTCCAAATCAGGAAGGCCGTACTTCATCACTGGTATGTAATGGTGGGACCTGTCTTTAATGATTTCATTCTTAAAAACATCAATAAAATCAATGTGATAGTATCTGTCTTGAAACAATTTGACCATCTTGTTGACTTCATCCAAAAATATTGTTTCATCATAACTGAGATGGGAAAACCTGATGAACTGACTCTTAACCACATTTTTCTTTTGCCATAGGGGGTGGAGGCTGTTATAATGTAAAAGACTGTTGGAATATATCTCTTTCTTGAACACAGTAGAGGAAAAACAGTTGTCTGTATCATTTTTTCTAAGAGTAACCTCCAAAAAAAAATCAACTTTATTTGCATCAAACTACCCTTGGAAAAAAAACAAAATGAGGTGTTGATGCAGGGGTGCTCATGCTATAGGACTGGAGGACTGCAGCCCCTCCACCTGTAGAAAGAAAAAAGAAAAGAATAAAAAAAAATTGCGAGTCCCCCCACCTATAGAAAGTAAAAAGAACAAAAAATCACAAGTCCCTGAACTCCACGCATGCGTGCTTGGAGTTCCTGGTACTCAGAACTCCAGACTGCTATGTTAGGCAGTCCGGATAGGGAAGAAAGGGATCTCCACCCTGCCAGCCCAGAAATGACCGGAAGGACACCAGACTGCATCACCCACAGGCTGGAGGCTCAAGCCTACCCTCATCTCATGGGGAAACCAGTACAGCTTGTGTGGGTTGCTACAGATGGTGGATCTGTATTGCTGCAAAGGACAGACTCAGGCTGCTATGGAGGATGAGGATTTTAATCTACTGCTATGGAGGTAGGGTGTGTGATTCCGAAGGACGAACGGTGTGTGTGTGTGTGTGTGTGTGTGTGTGTGTGTGTGTGTATGTGTGTGTGTGTGTGTGTGTGTGTGTGTGTGTGTGTGTGTGTGTGTGTGTGTGTGTGCCTGTGTAAAATGCCCCAGTGGGTAGAGAATACTTAGGCTTGAACCCTGTACCTTGGGTGCAGGCAGTAAGGGCCTGAATTCCCTACCCACCACCATTTGTAAAAATGTGCAGGTTTTTGCATCATATTTGTTCTGTTCCTCATAAAATCTGTGGTTTCTGTATGTTTGTTGTTCCTGGCAAAGTCAGTAGTGCAGTGGTGTACTGGTAGCATTGTTGCCTGACAGCTACAGGTTCTCTGGTTTGATTCTTGGCTGGGGTGCTTTCTGTGTGGAGTCTGCATGTCTTCCCATCTTACAAAGACATGTGTCTGGAGTGTTTCTCCCTGCTCTGCTGAAAATTGGATTTTGTTCCAAGTCAGACTTTCCTGGTTAAATGTTAAATAAAAATAACAAGCATTTCAATTTCAGACTTCACATTCTTCAGAAAGTACATGATCTTTTATTCTAGCAATTTTCTAAGTTTATAACATGGATATTTGAAATTTGTCCTTATTTATGGGACTGTATTCCCCCATTATTGACTTTGTCCAGTTTTTTTGTGCTAAGGTTGAGAGCTATGGTGAGAACTGAATTCACTGAATATGTTTGGGTGCTGTATTCCCTCATTACTGGCTTTGTCCATGTGTTTTTTTGCTAAGAGGTTGAGAGGTATGGTGAGAACTGAATTCACTAAATGGTAATCATTTAAGTTTCAGTCTTCCTCTCTTTCACAAAACAGCTGATTTGGCATAGTGGTATGTTGCTCTGACTGTTTTGCACATGGTTTCCCTGGGTTCAAGACTTGGCAATGAAATGTATGGTGGTAACACAGTATTTTATTGTAGCAATGTTCCAACATTATACAAGCAATGTTTAAAATGTGTCCCTGTTTTTTGTGCTTTTGTCTCTCCCCCCCCCCCCCAATAAATTTTGGCTTTTTCCAGATTTCTTGCGCTGCAAAGTTCAGAGATACAGCAAAGTGTTGAGTAGATTTTACAAGGAGCTGAGAGCTGCAGGGGAACAAAAGTTTAGTACTGCTTATGGTGAGTCTACTTGCATTGTTAATAGCACAACAGGTAGTGTACTTGCTTTTGATGCAGAAGGCTGTGGGTTCTACTCCCACAGTAGGTAGATGCATTGCTGACACTGTATACTGTACTGTGTTGTAAATGTGATGGATGCTGCAGTCTTTTTTGGCAAAGATACCTAGTAACTATGAACCTGTTATCAGTTTGCCATCCATTCCCTAATGGAATATTACTAGCTTATCATTTTTTAATGCAGCATGGGCAATTTATTCCTCTAGTGGAACAACCACTTTATTTGTAGATGAAACAATGACATATAAAGTTGTTTGCTACCAGCAACCTCTTCAGTAGTTACAGATTTCTTTAATGTGGAATTATTTAGATGACTTTTACTTCTTCAGAGATTGTGCATATTTACTGATACTGGTGGACTGTAGAAGTTTGAGTAGACTTTTATGATGGAAATGTAAGTTTGAGTAGACTTTTATGATGGAAATGTAAGTTTGAGTAGACTTTTATGATGGAAATGTTCTGAATTGGGCAGTTTTGTCATTATTGGTGCATGTATTTTGTTTAATTGTTTACTGGAAACATGTTCAAAACAATAAATTTAAAATGCCCTCTAACAACTGTACTGTATTGTACAAGGAATATAATTTAATACAATCAGGAAGGTGTATCAAAGAGCATGTGTATGTTTCATGTTCAAGGGGCCTATGATTTGAAAACAGCCCAAAATTAATCTTTATCTGCCACTGGCAAAATGTATTTTCTTTGAATGTGGGTTTCAATGCTGTTTCAATGAATGTGAGTTTCAAGGGCAGAGAAGTTTTAATGCTAAGTATATTTTCATTGTGAGACTGCATTGCTTTGTTTAGCAGATATCTATTAGGGTTTGTGCTGTAAAATGCAAAATAAAACTTTCAAATGAAATCCAAATCATCGCAGAAGTAAAGCAGTATGCACATTACAGTGTTTATGGTAAATGGGGTGAAATAACCAAGGAATGGGACATTGGAATGGCTGCAGAAGGGAGGCTCCATTCGACCATGATTTTGTGAGGGGGGAAGGGCAGCAAACTCAGACAGCCCCGGCTGAACTATACTTCTCAACTGTCCAGATTTTTGCAGAATGAATAGATTGTTTCTTCTTATTTTTGGTTTGTTCCACATAAAATTTGTGGTTTTCTGGCAAATCATTTAGGAATGAAGTCACTAAATAATGACAAACATTGAGTTTCAGACGTTATAACCTTCAGAAAAATGCATGCTAAAGCAAGACCTGTTATTCTATCAACTGTCTTAAGTTTATACAAGAGCAATTTTTAGTACTGTTTGTATGTTCCCCCAATATATTTATTTGGCCTTGTCCAGATTTCCTGCATTAAGAGGTTGAGAGGTATGTGCGAATAAATCGCTTTATAGAATTAGGAATAACCAAACCTCTCAACTGTCCCCAATTTTGGCTGAAAATGTTGCTCTCCCCCTAATAACCCCTCCACAAAATGGCAATTTTGGAAGAAAACGTGGAGGGTTGACAATTATAAATAACTGTAGTAATCAGAGTTATAGATTACTTTTATTTCAGAAATGCATGTAGATTCTTTTATTTTGTCAGCTGCTGCTCAAGTTAACAGTACTAATATTAAAAAGGTGTCCCTTCTTTGACAGGTTCCCAGCTGTACTGTGTGGCAATTTTATATTTTTGCATCACATTTTTGGTCTGTTTTTCATAAAATTGTGGTTTTCTGCCAAATTAGTGGCAAATCATTAAAGATTGAAGTTAGAAAATAATGACAGACATTTGAGTTTTAGATTTCATACCCTTCAGAAAATTCATACTAATGCAAGACCTACTACTATTCTATTATCTTTCTAAGTTTATAAGAGCAATATTTAAAAATTTTATTTATTTTTGGACCTGTGTCCTACTTCTATGTATGGATTTGTCCAGATTTCTTGCTCTGAGGTTGAGAGGTATGAGTGGCAGAGCCATCACCATCAGCCAGAGACATTTCAAATTGTGACATACTTGCTGCACCCCACTCCCCCATGTAGTGACTCAGGATATGTCCAAGCAAGGCAAGGAACAATTATGCAGTGTAAATGTGCAGAGTATTCCCCCATCCAAGGTAGACACAAGTACGACAGTGGCTTTTCATCTGTCCTTGATTTTGCAGAATGTTCTGGTTCTCTGTCATATTTTTATACTGTTGATTTATGCTTTTTATTATTTAGAAAATGCATGCTGTCACAGTGCCCTGTTGCTTTGTGTTTAAGTAGCAATGCTTTAATGACCATCGGGTAAGCTTGTCTGAGATTTGTAAGATGCAAGTAACCTTTAATAAGCATACTGTTAAATAATTACCAACACTGAAATCCTTTTTGTTGTTGCCATGCAGAGAATATTTACATAACTAGATAATGTACAAGCCATAGGTATTGAAATGCATATGACAGTATTTGCAATAAAGGACAGGATTACAGTATTTTCAGAAGGTCATTACATTTGTTGGATATTTGAAGTAATATTTGCATGCTTTACCCGTAAACTAAACAAAATGCCAATCTATCATATGTGGTCCATAACTTGTGCAGGAATCCTTTAAGCAATATATCTTGAGCTTGTTTCTTGTTTGCTGTTCATTTTTTACTTTGATCATGTTTTCCCCATGAAAAAAGTAGATAGTTGTCAGGCAGCAGGTCTTTTTTGGATAAGAAACATTTTTACAAGTGGGGGTATCACAGAGATTTCTACTTTCAGCATGTTACTTGGTACTTTTATAAAGCTGAATATAAGTTATAATTAGAACTGCAGTGCAAGGAGAAGCTTGTTTTTTATACTTTATTTTGACTAGTATTCCAATAATGTATTTAAAAAGTAATTTATTTTTTCATGCTTCACAACCTTTTTGTTTCCATCTAGATATTAAGTAAGCTGTCATGTAGCCAATGCATTGAAATATTTTTTTTTCTTCTACACTTCATTTTGTCTTGATTGGACTCTCGTAACGATGGTTTGGCACCCAGGGCAGTGTATTTAATTAAAGTTCCAGTTGTGTTTTTGAGCATAACTCCACTCCTTTCTAGTTGGCCACACCCCTTCCCATTGGCCCCACCCATTCAGCTGTCTCCTGCAGCCCCCTTTAATTTAAAGTCACCAGCCGCCACTGTGTTGATGTAAATAAAAAAATAATTTAACCTACCTAAGTCACCTGACCAAAGGATGAAAATATCATCCAAATATCTCAGGTAAGTACTGATGTTGGCTGTGTAAACCAGTGTAAAAATAAATAACTTTTCCTGCCACCATAAAACAATATTCGCAAACATTTGTGCTGCAGTAGACCCCATGGCCACCTGACACTTGTTTGAAATATTCAGATTAAAAAAAAAAACACAAAATTTTTGGTCAAAACCATTTCCATAACTTCTATTAGTATGTTGATCCTACTTTGAGAAAGGACAGACCCATTTACTGAGGCATCATAGAACCATGATAAACCCTAATGATGAGGGATGACCAAAAATAGATCTTTCACTTCTATCACCAAAAATGTTGTGTCCTTATCAATAGAGAATTGTATGTAATTCATTTAAAAATGCCAAGTGTCCTTTAAAAACATGCTTATTATCAAAAAAAAAATTCTTTAAAGAGAAATCCAGAAATTTGGCCAAGGGTTCAGTCTAAGATCCAGCTCAAGCCACAGTAGGGTGATGTGAAGAATCTTCTATGTACTTATGTCCCTTGGTATTCTGAAAATGCTTGGTATCACTGGCTTGCCCACCTTAGATATTCATAAATAGCACTGTCCAACCCATAATTGGTCATATCATCCAACCAATAATCGATCTGACAATAGTCTTTACTGATTTAATTTGTATTGATGCTGACAAAAAATTCACCATTTTTCAGGTACTGCAGCATTTTTTGGGAATACATAAAACAGTCCAGTAAAACAGCACCACCATCTTTGTCAGGTTGCATTATTCTAATTTACTTGAATCCACTTAGCTCTTTCATCAGTTTTGCCTCCTCATTGGTTAAGTTATAAAACGATTGAGTGGATTTAAACAATCTCATGTCCCTCTCACATGCAGCTTTGAAGGCCACTAGTGAAGTCTTCGAAGGAAAGGTTAAAGTACTGGTTCTCCGTAAAAATCAGCTTTTTCAACAAAATGCTCATTTTCCTTAAAAAATATAGAAAGGTTCAGTTTATAAACAAAAATCTTGAATCCAATAATAATCTCCACTAAATTAAATTTATAACCAGGGATAGAAGTAAATCCCTTACAAAAGAAGTCCCATATAAGGGGGTGACTTTGAGGTAACTGTAATTGTAAATGTTGAAACTGAACTCAATACCTTGACCTGCAGCACAAATATTCAGCAATGTCCCTGTTGCCATCTCCAAGTCCTCACCCTCTTCTTGGGAGATTGAGGTAGCGCTGACTGGGTTTCATAATCATCCAATCGAGGATCTGAACTCTGTTGCCGAGACTTGTTCTTGTCCATGTTCTGGATTCTTGAGGATTACTGAAGCATGGTCATTTCCTCAAAAAAAATTCCATTGTCGGTGCCAGCATTTGAACTGTTAAGACAATCCAGTCCTCTATGTTCAATGTTGGTAATTGTCTCCATATTGGTGAAGTTAATAACCAGAGGGTGGAGGTAGGCCTGTTTAGCTTCATACAGTTCCTTATCCCTCACCAATTGTTTTTCTTCTTAGTTCTAATCATATCACATGCTTTGTCAATCCTGTGATAGATGTATAAATAGTCACATTCCTTCTTGTCAAACAAGTCTGATGTAGTTTCCTCCTGTAATGATATAATATATTTTTGCAAATTTCCCAAGGTATGCTTATTTTCCTTTGTTATTATACTAATAAAGTCTGAACCAATCTTGTCAAAAATATAATAATTCATTATGAAAAGACAAGGCTTATTGTAAACCATTCAGGTACTTGAATAAACATAACTCTTTTGGTACCTATTTAGCAGCCTCACTTTCCTGAAAGTAAAGATTGTCCAGCTGCAGCCTTTTACATTCAGATAACAACTTTTCAGACTTAGCCTACTTTTGTTTTAAAGCCTGTTTGTTGTTGGACATAGTGACCAGCGTATTACTGGCTAAACAAAGGACTGCCTAAACCAATCATTCAAAGCCATGGAGTGACTTGTACTAACAGGAAGCTTTGGTCTTGCTCCCTGGATTAAAATGACATCCTCACTCACAGTCCTGGCATCAGAAATGATATTAGTTGCTGTTGTTCTCTTTCAATTTTAACTAGTTCTTTAGACTTACTTGGAAAAGAACATTCAGCAGCCCACTGAAAACCACTGCAAAAACCAGTCACTGGAGAACAGGAGGTGTTATTATAGGTCCCAACATCAGCTTCCTCACAAATATTGTCTGCTCTATCCAATTTTTGAAGATAGTTGAGTCAGTAAATTGATCAGCATTGTAAGTTCAGAGGTAGAACAATCACAATTAGATACAGAAGGTTGAGCAGCCATGGATGGTAGTTTGTTTCAATAGAACAGTTCCTGAGATATACTTTTGCAATGCCTTGGTCCCAAATAAAAAATAATCAAACAACAATTCAGTTTGCAACTATGCAAACTTAAAAAACAAAAACTTAAGCTCCAAGGAAAGTGCAAGATACACCCAAAAAGTTTGATTCATAAATGCTTTCAACCACTACAGGTAAGGTGAACTTCATCGGATAAAATCTCCCCATAGATTGTCCTTTTATAATTATGTCCAAAAGAAGAAGAAGATAATAGAAAATATTTAAAACAAATCCCAGTTGCAAAATAATTAATAAAGTTTTCAACGTGAACTATATTGCCAAGTGTTGATAGATGCCACTAACCCCCGGGCATTAATAACAGCATTCCATCAACAGTCTCTTATTTTTTTTTTTTTGGAAGTATGTGTATTTAATTCCTTGGTGCAACTGATATTTCATTTTATTTTAATATTAGGGATGTATACAATTCTTTATTTATCCAGTATCTTAATTTGTCAACTATTTTGCAACTGGAATTAATTGTTAAATTTATCAATTTTGAATAGAATTTTTCATGGTTTTTGTTACTTTATATGTGTAATTTAATACTTCCACCACTAGATGACACTTAACTTCTTGACTATTAAAGTACAAACTATGGAAACATTTCTGCCTGAAGTACTCCTTACTTGTAGTGGATGAAAGAGTTTATGAATTAAACTTTTTGGGGGTATTTTGCACTTTCCTTGGAGTCAGCTGTTTTGTTTTGTATTTAAATACGAGAAGACTTGAATTTCATGTAGAAGTCTGGCTTATCAATGATAAAAAAAAAAATGGAACTCTCTCCCCACTAGCATACAAAACACATCATCCAAAGCCTCCTTTAAAAACCTCATTAGGCAACATCTCAAGCAAAGTTGTCAGTGCCATGATTGCTCCCCAGGCTAGTGAAAGCAGATAAGGTATTGAGATGGGGTTTAAGCTTTTTTTTGAATTGTAGGAGTGAGGGTTCTGAGGTGAGCATGGTCGGTAGGGAGTTCCACATTTTACCTACAAAGTTTGAGAATAGAGAATCCCCAGCAGAATTATTGGCTTTGGTAGTTTGAGCTAAGATCTTATTGGAGGAGCGTAAAGATTGCAGGTTAATATAGGGGTGAATGATGTTTTTCAGAGCTGGTGTTTTCTCTGGGTGATACAGTATCTGGTGAGCCGTTTTGAGTTGGTTGAAATGGAGTTGGCTGGAAAACTCTAACCACCCTAGTTGCTTCAAGTTAGTGCAGTGGTGCGTTCTAAAGGTGGAATTTGTGGCAAATCTAGCTATGTGATTGTAACTAGAAGTAAGTTTGTTAAGGGTTGTCTTGTTTAGGTTTGTAAAGAGGGGGGAGGCATAGAAAAGAGTTGATAGTAGGTGTGTGCTGGCAATTGTAATTTTAGCGTGAGGAGTGAGAAAGTGTTTTACTTTATAGAGAGAGCCAAGCTTTTTATTGACGGTTTTGATGGTAAGATTGAAATGGGTGTCAAATTTAAGGGAGTTATCAATGGTAACACCTAATAGCTTAGTGTGAGCTTCTGGTGATATAGTGATTCCATTGGAGGATGTAATAGAGAAGGTGGGGGGGAAGAGTCTTGTTAGTGGGTGAGAAAGTAAGTAGTTTTGTTTTGTTGGGGTTGAGAACTAGTTGTCGACTTGAGATCCATTTTTCTATTAGGTTGAAGGTGTCTTGGGTTGAAGCAGTGAGGTCTGCCAGGTTGGAGGCAGTGCTGATGATAGTCGAATCATCTGCATATTGAATGCATGTGGCATGGGGGTGATTGTGGGCAGGTCATTAACAAAGATGGTGAAGAGAAGAGGGCCAAGAATAGATCCTTGGGGAACTCCAAGTGTAACAGGTAGGCATGTAGATAATTTGTCCTGCCATAGAACAGCCTGTTGCCTATTGGACAGGTAGGATTGGAACCATTTCAGCATGGAATTGCTGAGTGATAGTTTTTTTAATGTATGGAGGAGTTGAATGTGGTATACCATATCAAAGGCCTTGGAGAGGTCTAAGAAAAGAGCAGATGATAGTTTATTATTGTTTCTGAAGTTATTGATGGTATTAGAAAAGGATAGTAGGGCTGATGTGGTACTGTGATTTGGCCAGAAGCCATGTTGGGAGTTAGCTAGAATTTTATTTTTGGTGAGGTGTTCCATCAGTTGTTTGTGGACACACTTTTCCATAATTTTGGCCAGGGGTGAGAGTATAGCTATAGGTCTGTAGTTGGTTAGCTCTAGTGAGCTACCACCTTTATGGAGAGGAATAATGTGGGACATTTTCCATATGGAGGGGATGAAGGCTTCTGACAAGGTATGGTTTATGATTATGGAGATGGGATAGGAAATGGCCTCAGCTGCTTTTTGCAGAAACTCAGCTGGGAGAAGGTCAGCTGCTAGCTTAGTGGATTTTAGTTTTTTAAGAAGAGATGTTATAAAGGATATGGGTACTGGATCGAAGGTAAATAGATGATCTGATGTAGTTGTAGTATTCTGCTGGCATGGGTAGTGGAGTGGGCTGGTTGTTTGTTTGAATTGTGTGGCCAGGGATTGTATAGTTTCTGTGAAGAAACTATTGAATGTGTTAGCAATGTTTACAGGGCACTGTTGTTTGCAAGTTGTTGGAGTGGGGTGGTTGCCTGGCCTGGGTGCAGGAGCTTGTTTAAGCCTGCCCAGAATTTTTGTGGATTATTAAGGTGTTTGTGTTGGAGGTGGAGGAAGAAGTTTTTTATCATTTAAGATCATTCTTTTAGTTTCATTTCTAAGTTGCCAGAAGGTTTGGTGGGAGTGTGGGTCTTTAGAGGTACGCCATGTGACCCACATCTTGTTTCTAGATAGGATTTTGGATTTTGTTTCCTTAGAGAGCCATGGTGCGGTTTGGTTTTAGTTCTAATGGACCGTATTGGAGCATGGGAATCTAGAATCTTGAGGAAGGTGGTGTTGAAGTAGATAACTGCCTCTTCAAGAGGAAGAGACTTGAGTATTGTCCAGTTGTGGGCTTTAAGTTCAATTTGAAAAATGGAGGTGTTGAATTTATTATTGTTCCTGATTTTTTTATGGTTGTAAGAAGGGGGGGTGATGTTCTTGAATTTGATAACATAGGTGAATAAGTGATCACTCATGTCCTCTGGGTGAGTACCTGCTGAGTACTGGTCAGGATCTTTATTAGTAAGGATCCAGTCCAGGATGCTGTCTTTGTTTTGGGGTTTACCTAGTCTGGTAGGAGTGGATATGAGCTGAGAAAAGCCATGTAGATTTATGCTGCTAGATGGGGAGCTAGATGAGAAGGAATTCCAATTGATGTTGAAGTCACCTAACACTATGGATTCCTGGGGGTGAGTTTGAGTTAACGAGTGGAGAAAGTGCTCTAAGGTTTTGTTATTATTGTTGCCTGGGGGATGTAAATACATGCTATATTTATGCTTTTATGTTTGTTTGGTTGAAGTTTTACAAGTAGAATTTCGCATTGTTTGTTAGGAGGGGTTGTGGAGAGGCAAGGGAGATTTGTAATGTATTTTGTAGAGTATGGCTACACCGCCACCTTACGAGTTATTCGGTCTGCTCTTAGTATATCATACCCTGGTGGGATTATCTGTGTGTCTTTCAGACTTGGTTTAAGCCAGGTTTCTGTGAGACATAGTAGGTCTGGGGAACAAGTAGCTAAAAGGGCATGTAGGTTGTGAATCTTATTGTTTACACTTCTGATGTTTAGATGACAGGTCAGAAGAGAGTTAAAGGGTCTAGAGTTTAGATTGAGAAGTGGAGGGAGGATAGGGTGGAATTACAATTGAGTGGAGGGAAGGGCCAGGGTTGGGGTGGATATCACCATCTGTGGCTAGTCTGTGATTCAGAGTGGTAATGAATTTGAGGGCTTTGAGTAGAAGTTTGTAGTAATGTTTATCATTTGGCCTAATATTGGTAGGTTTGATAATTACATAGCGTTCGAGTTCTAACAAGGTGGGTGAGTAGGGAGTTGAGTCATGGCCTCTGTTGTTAATTATGGGTGAGGGGTTGGTTTGGTAGCCTGGGTGGTGGAAGCCTATGTAAGACCAGGTTTCATATAGGGTAGCTAGGTAAGGGACAAGTAGGAGGGGAAAAAGAGTTAGTATGATAAGCTTCCTGGGTGGTGTCATATTCCGTTTGATCTTAGAGGGCGGTAGTGAGGTACAGGAAGTTAGTGGACTTCCTTACCTTTATCTTTATCTTAACACCGAGTTATGGGAAGTCCTTCACTCCATCCCCTCTACTTCAAAGAAGAGAAATCTGCTTCTTCACATTCAAAACACAACTTGAACAATTCCTACACCACAAATCTGATTGCACAGATTTCATAACAGACTACATCACCGAAACACTCTCCCAGCCTCCATCTCTTTTCATTTTCTTCTACTAACACCTTGGTCATCCTTTCCCATCTTTTAACTCTTACAATAGCAGCACCAATGTGCAGCTGTAACAGCTCTCACATGTCTGCCAGCTAGCATTACCATTCCGATAGGCATCTTATTAGTAAATTTGTGTAATACTTAAAAAACTTTTTACCAGTGTTTGTGTATTTTGTATAATATTTCAAAGACACTACTGCTGTCCTATTGTAACAGTCTACAAATGCTTGTCAGCTGGCATTTCTCCTCTTGTAGTAGCACTGTCTGTATCTACACACAAGTTTTCTGAAGTTTTTATTACTGTTTGTATCACTCAGACTGTACCTGTTAAATGTCATTTATGGTCAGTATATCACCTTGGTTAAGAAATATGAAACAAATAAAGAAAAATAGAAAAATGTATTGTAGGAATGATAAACTGAATTGGTTGGTTAATTTATTAGTAATAATAGTAACTGGTAAATTGATTGATTTAACTGATTAAATGAATATGATTTTTAGATATATGGTTAATTCAATAAATGAATAATTTTATGATTATATGATGGGTATGTATGGATTATTTACAGGACTGGTTAATAAATTTGACCAAATGTTGAGTAACTGGATAATTGAAAAACTGACTAGCTGATTACATGTTTAAATTAGCTAATACAAACTTCAATATTAAAGTAATAAGAAGACTAAATTATAGAATAATTGACTAGGCAAGGGACTACCTTGTTAGCTGAGTAGTAAGATAAGTATGTACTTTATTTATTTATGGACTCTAGTAATGAATAAAATAGCTCTATGGTACAGTGGTAAAGCCCTGACTCCAAATAAGATGACACAAGTTGGATCACCACCTTGGACACTGGAGGAGTGGCGGGTTGGTGGGCTAATGTAACCAATGTCAGCTCACTCATTCTGGGAGGAGGGGTGCAGGGGAGAGATGCACACTGGGGCACACTGTCTCTATTGTTCTCTGGTGGAAGGGGATTGTTAACAAAGGAAAGTTGGACAGGACTGCTTGGATGTAAAATAGTAGCAAGGAAATGGTGAGAATTAGTCACACTTTGTTGTATCTTTTGGCTTTTCCCGGTTAAGGGTCATCACAGCAGTACTCCGGTCTGCTAATGATTGGAAGTAGATTTTTACGTACTGAGTTGCCAGCCCTGATACACAACCTTCAACGAAGGTACGCCCATTCACGCATGTCTCCACACAGAAGACGCTTTAGCTGAGAATGAACAGGACAACGTCTTACTGTGAGGCGACAACGCTACCGCAGCACCACCAGCTGAATTAGTTACACTATAAGACAATATGGAAAGGGAGCATTACCAGCAATGTAGAGCTCAGAAAGTAAACAAACAAGGTACAAAAAGGAAACTTGTTGCAAAGGAAGAAAAATGAATGAGAGAGTAGAAAATAAAGAGCATTTGGATACAGATGCTTGAAGGCAGGAACTCAAAATCTCAGAGCTAGACAAGAGAAAAAAAGGACAAATGTGTGGAAAATCTTAGGGTTCAACCAAACACCCTAATAATGGGTGACCTCAACTACCCCATCATTAACTGGGAAAACTTGTGTACCAACTCCTTAGCTCAATGCTTTCTGGAATTCATAAACTCCAATGTCCTGGATCAACTTATCCACACCCCCACCAGGGGCAACAATATCCTAGACCTAGTCATTACCAACTTGAGTGACTGGTGTTCCACACCTGAAGTCAACTCCTCATTGGTCCAATCCGACTATAAGCTAATCACCCTTGATATCCACACCCCCCCCATTAAGGAAACCACAGTAAAAAATTTCTCCAAAGCTAACTTCATGCTTCTTAAGACAGAATTAGTGAACTTCATGACACCCATGCAGATGGGCAATACAGTTACGACTGCTGAATCCTACACAAATGCACTCTATAAGCACTTACATGAGTGCATGGATCGTGCTACCCCAAACAGAACCAAGACGCTATCCTCCAAAAAAATGAAGCCAATCTGGTGGCCCCCTGTCATAAACAAGCTGTACAACAGAAGGAAGAAACTGTTGCAAAAGAGAGTAAAATCCCATGAGTGGAGGAGCTCCCTGGTCAGCCTCAGTAAGAAGCTGAGATCCCTTATAAGATCCTCCAAAGCTAGCTACGAAAACAAAATCGCCACTAATTCTAAGGACAACCAGAAAGCATTCTATAGCTATGTCAAGAATCTCGATGGTAACACCCAGATCTGCTCTGAGTTACAGCACAACAGCACAAAAATTACAGAACCAACTGCTATTGCCAACATCCTGGCAGATAGGTTCAGTGCTAACCTTACCCCCCCTCACCCACTAAAGGGCCCATATCTATACAGGAAGAATGCAGAGTCCCTGTAATAAATACTATGCAGGTAAAAGCTGCACACTCTAAAGCCAAAAACACAGCATCCATGGGACCGGACAACATCCCAGGTTGCGTTTTACATGAACTTCAGAATGAACTGGCTATCCACTTAAGCACCATGTTCAGTAATAGCCTTGCATCAGGCGTTGTGCCCAATGAATGGTGCACAGCAGCAGTTATCCCACTCCACAAAGGGGGAGCCATCACTGATCCCAGGAACTATCGACCTATTAGCTTGACGAGCCTGGTCTGCAAGGCCATGGAACGTATCATCATGGAACTCATTAACAAAGACATTGGTAACCTCCAAACTCTGGATCCCACCCAATTCAGGTTTGTGAAAGGCAGATCCTGCCTCCTGAACCTGATTGACTTCTTTGAGGCAGTCACCAAAGCCGTAGATGAGGGTAAAGTGGTTCACACAGCCTATCTTGACCTCATCAAGGCTTTCGACACCATACCCCATTTGGGATTTATAGCTAAACACACTAAACTAGGTATAAATCCCTATGTCACAAGATGGGTTGCCAACTGGCTCACTGACAGAACCCACACTGTAATGATTGCAGATTGGAATCAAAGCAGTGACAAGTGGAGTACTACAGACCTCTCCTGTTTGGTATCTACTTCTCTGAAGTACAGGCTAACACAGAAGGCCTCTGACTAACAAAGTTCACAGATGACTGCAAACTAGGAGCCATAGTCAAGTCCCCAAATTATGTGGACATCCTACAGAAGGTCCTCGCTGAGACAGATGCCTGGTGTCAGAGCCATGGCCTCAAGCTCAATGCCAAAAAGTGCAGTGTCATCCCTTTTGGTAAAAACTCTGTACCCATGAACTACCACATAGGCAGCAATCTACTTAACACTGAATGTGTGATAAGAGACCTTGGGACCCAGATGGACAGTAGTCTCTACTTTGATAGTCAAGTCGCCATAGTAGTCAGGAAGTCCTTCTACATGGCACACCTCATCATAAAAGGGTTCTCATCCAGGAAAAAAGAGGTCATTGTTCCTCTCTAATTGACACTCATTAGACCCATTATAGAGTACAACACCCCTTTTGGAATGCACCTCACAAGACATCTGCAACAGCTGGAAAGGCCACAGAAGTACCTCACAAAGAGTATTACTGGCCTCAAACAAATTCCCTACACTGACTGTCTCAAAAAACTCCAGCTTTACTTCGTAGCATATTGCCTACTCCGAGGTGATCTCTGCCTAACATATGTAGCTATGGCAAACCCAGAACTGTTGGACATGCTACACCTAAAGAAATCCCAATCCCTCCGACCTACACGCTCTAGGGACATAAACCTTGTCACCACAATAAACAGGACATGCTGGAGGGATAGATTCCTGTCCCAGAGACTTCCCATATTCTGGAACAGGCTACCCATTTATGTCAGGCAAAATTCTTCATTACCACTCTTCAAGAAAAATCTTGATGAGTGGATGGGAAATAAGAAATACACCCCAGGGATCACTTCTGTGGCTCTGCTCGACAAGGGCAGAAGAAAATAACTTTCTTGGGTGGTGTAAGCCAGGAAATCTTGTTGGCTAGGCTTATGTAGACCCTTGGGCCGATAGCCTAGTACCTACCTATGAACCTATGAACCTATAAGCCTATGAACCTAAATTTATGGGAAAAGGACGATAAATGTAAAGCTAGGTTGGTGGGCAGCAGTACCAGATTCTTATGATGACTAGGAAGGAAGATGCCACCTTAATCTACTCACACCAGGGATTAAATTCAGTCTGACTAGGATAATGCAAATGTGGACAAAGGATTAAATGGAGTGACATGATGATGTGATACATCATATTTAGGTCCAAAAAGAAAAAGAAAACTGGAAACACTCTAAAACAACAAATATTTAATCCAAGTTCAAGTTTGCAAGTAAACATTTTCACCTTCATGGCTTCTTCAGGCAAAATAAATACTGTCAATTAAACAACATAACTTAAATACACTTTAAAAAGTCACATGAATCTAATTACACCTTCTGATGCAACATATTTAAATAAGGCTTTAAAGTAAAACTGTCATTAAGACCAGGTGGTACAAATGCTCTCATTCTTAAAATCCATCTCATCTCTTCGTTTTCAGTTAAAAGGTCTATATTCCCACCCCGCAATGGTCTATAAATTACTTTTAAAATCATAAACTTAAAACTATGTTGATCACGTTTCTCTATAATGTGTTTACTCAGAGCATTTGTAACTACTCTATGTCTAATATCACTGAGATGACAGGCTATACGCTCTTTAAATTTCCTCTTTGTCATACCCATATAAAAAGCATCACAGATTTCACACTTAGCTAAATATATTAAATTGCTTGTGTTGCAATTCCCTTATGCATGTAAAACAAACTCTCTACCTGTCATGGGATGTGTAATGGATTTCTCTGTGAACATATGCTTGCAGTAAACACAATTCCCACATTTAAATGTACCTTGTTTCACAATTCCTACCTTAAAAAATTCCTTGGGTTGCTCCTTATAACATAACATCTGTTTCAAAATGTTCTTCCTTTTGTGGGTCTATATTAGAACACCGAACATTCAAAACGTCAAGTGTTCTAATACCAAACCCTAGCAATCGAAAAAAAAAAAACATTGAACATTCGGAACAACAAATTTTTTCCTAGGGAAAAAATTTGCTGTTCCAAAATACATACATACACACAACACAAGCACACCAAACAAACAGCAATCCACACACATAAACCTAAATTCATACACCTAACCCTTCACTAAACTATACATACACCACTAACTATCCACTTACCTTAACCCAAACCCTAACCCTAACGTCCATCACTATCGCACAGTTACCTCACCTGCACCCTAACCCTAACTCACCTAACCCGCCCTAAAGCACACGTCCACACAACCTGAACCTGACCCATAACTTTCCACCACAGCACTGAAAATACTGAAGCAACAGAAATGGACAACCAAATTCTTTCCCTAGGAAAGAATTCGGTTTCCTGTTACTTCGATATTTTCAGTGTTCGCTGAACACAGGTTGATATTAGAACACCCGACATTTCAAATGTTCAGTGTTCTAATATAGACCCTCCTTTTTTACCCAAAAGCTGGTGGATCCACTACAATTTCCTTTAATGCCGGGACGTCCCTTAAAATTGACCAATGTTGCCTAATAATATTTTTTACTGCTTCAGTGTTCCTGTTATAGGTAAGCATATACCTCATTTTATTTACTTGCGGTCCTGCTCTAAGTCTCTGCTTAGTCTTTGCTGTCGTATGCTCCTATTAGCAACACGGACTTCAGACTCTGGGTAACCCCTTTTTAAAAAGTCAGAGACCACAACATCCAATTGTTCGGACATCCTATCTTGTACAGTATTTAGTCTAGGTACTCGTTGCATCTGATTTTTTATTATATTTCGAAACATAAATGGAGGATGCATGCTATTACAATGCAGGTAACTATTACACTTAACCATCTTTCTGTATAATTCTGTATAAACTGTACCCTGCTCATCCTTCTTTAATTTTACATCAAGGAACGTAATCTGTTCCTTAGATATATCCTGTCTGAATCTTAGAAAAGTAGTAGTTCCATTAACATATAATATAAACTGTTCAAATTCATCTCAATTACCTTCCCACACAACAAAAAGATCATCGACAAATATTTTATAAAAATTAATACACTTCTTAAAAGGATGAGTCAAAGACAACACATATGTCTCTTCCCACATGTACATGACAATATTCGCATAGGTATTTGTAACTGCTGTTCCCATTGTTACTCCTCTTCCCTGATAATACAGACTAGTGTCAAAAATAAAAATATTTGATGTTAAAACCATTTTTAATAGGTCACACAATAGTCTGATCTTTTCAGTATCAAGACTGCAGTGGTGGTGCTGCGGTAGCGTTGTCGCCTCACAGTAAGACGTTGCCGGTTCGATTCTCAGTTAGAGCGTCTTCTCTGTAGCGACATGCGTGAATGGGCATTCCTTCATTGAAGGTTGTACATTAGGCCCGGCAAGCCAGTATATAAAAATCTACTGCCAATCATTAGCGGACCGGAGTTCCGCTGTGGTGACCCCTAACCGGGAAAAGCCGAAAGACGCAAACAAACAAGTCTGAAAACCTCTCCAAGAATATTCTGACTAAAAGCTATACAAATTTAGAATAAGATGAACAAAAATAAATTAAAACGAAGTCAGCTTATTAAATGCTGCCAGTCTATGGCACAATTGAAGATGACTGCATCTGAGAGGAAGTATTACTTGCACATATCAATATTTCATTTATGGAGGTGATAGCTTTTGAAACATACTGTTCCAGAGCATTTTTTAATAACCTGTCAGCAGTTTTGTGTCAGGCCTGCTTATGTAAGATGCATATACCTGTACAGATCCCTAGTTTTACATTTAAATTGCTGAAGGAAGTTTCGACGATCACGGATTGTCGAATGACATTTGGCAGACCCGTGTTGCAGATCCTTCTCTTATGCAAGCTCTGTTTCAGCTAATGCTCAGTGCATTCGCAAAGATGAGGTCAGTCATTGAACTAGAGATTGTGGTACAGTGGGGATTGGGAAATGTACCCTTTCCCCACTGCAGTGCGATTTTGGAGTTGGAATATATACTTTGCAGGGGGTGTGGGGGGGCAGCACCCCATGGGGGGTGCAAGGGGAGCTTGACCTCCTGCTTAATCCTTGCATTATGTCTGGTGCAGTGTAGGACTGCATTCTATTAATGTCGAGTAAGGTTGAATTTGCATATTAATATGCTTATTCGACATTTTGCACATCAGTACACTTTTTTTGGTTTTCCAAGTCAATATTACCACATTTCAGTGAACTGCATTCCATATCTATGATCGTAAACCAGATCCCTATCACATTATCGAAAGGACAAAAACACTGAAATTTAAAAGATCTGGATGAAAACAACAAAACCTGAAAATAATGAATGTGCTCGTAATCAAAATGAACAACACAGATGCAAGGAACTTGCATCCAATACTCTAACCCATACGAAATCACTAAGCAGAAATACACGTATGTCCCTTTAAACTAACTTCCCATTTACGGCAACTATCAATGCAAACACAGAGCAGGTTTCAATAGACAATCACTGAAATGGAACACAAAAGATACTCGCTATTTACCTTCAATACAACCTTTTCTAAGGCTTTAGGTAAGATACCCTGCACCCTTCATATGAGGGCTGTACCCCCTGAAACTTGTATATACTAACTCCAACATCGCACTACAGTGGAGAAAAGGGTAAATTTCCCGATCCTCACTGTACCACACTCTCCACTGTTTACTGGTTTCACAAAAGAAAGCACTGCATAACATTTAAACAGTCCACCAGAACCAACAAAGGTTCAACCAAGAAAATAAAATGAAATTCGAACCACAGTGTGCACTGAATGAATACTCAAGATCTGAAACACGAAGATTTATTCAACCAACAACAGACTAAGCATATGCTTTCACCAGCAACCTGGCTTCTTCAGAGTCTGACAGTAAAACACTCCATATAAAAAACACTCCACATTTAAAGCAAGAATGCATTCTCCCCACCCATCCAATTAATCAATAAATCAATCAAACAAACAATTTCTTGAGAATACATTTACAACCAAGTGTTAGTTTAAAAAAACAATTCATAACATTTAATAAACTTATAATAGTCATACACTACATAACATTCGCAGCCGATTTTTCAAAATTCTGCACTTTGATTTTGTTAAAATTCATGATTTTCAGGTTTCATTGTTTTCTTTTGTAAACTTTTTTAAAAATTGTACAGTGTGCTCATAAAACGATGATTGAAGTAAAAGTTAATGTACATTTTTTGAAAAAAAAAACAGTATTAGACCGGCCACTTTAATATACATCTGAAGCCTCAGGAAGCTTGTTTAATTTTGAAATAACATGCACTGCAAGCCAGTGGTATTAATTCTCCAACAGCCAGAAAATATTTAACATACAGTACTAGTCGTCTTTGTAAATGTTTTTAATATATTTCTAACAAATCTTATACTGTATTAGTAGATTTTAAGTCCTCTTAAAGACTTTCATTGCTTTTATTCTGATCAGTTTTAATTGTCTCTATTTTATATTCTGTGTTCCTCTCTCTCATTTATTTATTTGTATTTGATTACTGGGAAAGTCCAACTGAATCATGCCTAGGGAGAAAAGCATTAAGAACAACAAAAGCATAATCGGGTATTTCACATTAATTCATTTTGGTACAAAATGAGATGAAATAAGCACATATAATTAGCTTGGAGATTGTTTTTATTCACTAACAGCTTTTTGACTGATTTATGTGCAAAAGACCAGTGATTTCTTTTCTGAGTGACCCTAGGAGATATTCATACTGACTAGGAAAACTTCCCCTATTATTTTTGATAGATGCCCTGGGATCTTTTATAGCCGTCTGAGCTACCATCAATTCAGGCAGAAGGAGCCTTGGTTTAACATTTAATCTGAAGAACAAAAAACAAGTATAATAAATTTGAAATTTCTGTGCAGCAGTACAGCTCTGCATTGTCCCTTGGAATATGGTATGTCAAGTTGCCAGCATGATTATAGCGACTACAGTGCAAATCAGAAAAGTGCAATTTCAGCAAACATATCAGATTATTGTCCATATAGCTCTTTTAGATGTCCTATAGAGTCAGTGTCCATAGCTATTCCATTTGCAGAATTCACAATACAGTTATACCTTTTAACTGTCCAGATTTTTGCCTTATATTTTGGTCTGTTTCACATAAAATTTGAGGTTTTCTAGCAAATCACTGAAACTGAAGTTACTAAATAAAGACAGACATTTGAATTTCAGACTTCATATCCTTCAAAACCTGTTATTCCTGCAACTTTCTAAGTTTAGAGGAAAAGTATTTAAAATTTGTCTCTATTTTTGGCCATTTGTCCCCTCCCCCCGATTATATTTGTCATTGTCCACATTTCTTGTGGTAAGAGGTTGAGAGGTATGAATGCAGTCCATAGCCAAATATGAGTTTTACCTCACTTCTTACATATGCTAACAAAAGGAAAAGCAAGCATCCAGGCATTGTTGCCGCTGGAAAGATAGGCTCATTTTACATGTCCTTTTTGACTACTCTCTCATTTGACCTTGATCAGAGTTTACTGTCATTCCACCTCTGATATCTACCACTTTTCCTTGTTTCTCCTCCAACAGTATGTCAGGGTAGTATTGGCACCATGCATTTTGATGCACAAAGGCATGACTGTAAAATAAACACTAAAAGAATGAATAAAAAAAAATAGCATCATGTTCCTTTCCATAAATCCCATGCCTCTCTTTCTCTTCCCAATGAACTTATCTGTTGAGCAGACCAGTTGATATGATTTCCAGAACCAAGCCATCAGTCCTCATTCTCATGAGCCATCCATCTTGTATACAAGAGAATGTACACACACTTGTTATTTCCTTCTGCAGATTTATTCACACCCTCGCATTCTGTTTAATGCCTCTCTGTGTCTTTCAACTGATTTGCCTCTTATACTTCCCTTCTCTGCCCTCCTTTCACTCGGCTAAGCCCCTTTCTGACTGATATGAACATTAGTACTCCCTCTCCCTTCCCCCATTGGATCACAAGCTCTCGTACTGATCCCATTTGCATTTCCAGGCTGCCAAGTCTTTCTCTCTATCCTTATTACTTTTCACATCCTGTAGGCACACTATACTAATTTTATAGCCTCTACAAGTGAGGTGGCCCAGTATGTACCCCCAACACCCCAAACTACCCTTAACTGTGCTGTGTACACTAATTTAACTGCTGCTCCCTCCTTTCATAAATGAATCAAGGAAAGGTACATTTTCATTTCCAGTTTGTAGGTAGTCCCTGTGAAATTTTCAACCACTTTCACTTTTTTTGTCCCGCCAAAAACAAGACTTTTCGGCCACTCCCTGCCTGCTTAACCACTCGTTCATTTTAAAGCAGTGGCACTTACTTTACAATGTTTAGGCTTGCTATGTCTGCTCAGTGCTCTCTCCGCTCTGTGTAAGCTGTTTCTTTGGGAATCCAGGTGATCAGATAAGTGAACCTGATGTAACATAGCAATCAGCTAATTCTCTTCAGACTTTACTATTTCATTACCTGCCAGGTAACCTCACAGTGCATACATTCCTTCTGTCTCTAGCTGCTAATGCTCTTGTCACCTTTGCAAATTATCATTTTTTTCTATTAATTGCTGTAACTCTTCTGCTAGAAATGACACTGATGCCTCTAGCAGCTTTACTTTATACTCCGCCTCCTTTAGGCTGTCATTCTCTTCCTTATCATTAACAACTCCTGACACATGACAATTATATCATTATTCAATCACAGCAGCATCTCTAGAATATTGCCGATTTTTTGCTTCTGTAATTGCTGTCCTCAGCACTTTTCTGCCTCACACCCATCCAGGAAATCTTGCCGCTCACTCAACCTCATCTTGGAAACTCTCCAAAACCATGAGGACACGGCTGTGTCATTATATAATACTGACCAGAGACCAAATGCATGGACAGTGCTGCCATCTTTAACCAGGCTCAAAACTGCCCTGCAATGGCCAAAAGTTACATGGCCACCTATTCTTAAATCTGATTGACGGGCTGCATAGTGCCAGGACTGGAGGCAATTACACTGACAAATACTTGGCTTCTAATAGTGCAATAAGAAAACCACCATATGTCTATAAAATTCTTGCATATCTGCTCCCCCATTGCTGCAATACATCCCAGCATCTTGCTGACAAACAAATCACATGATAATAAACTGTAAATGCAAAATCACCATAAACTATTATTGCAGGTTAGGTTTAACGGTTTTGTACTAGAGTAATTCAGAAAAGCAAACCATGCCCCAGAGTATAGAATGGCATTCTTCCACTCACCATATATTAGGACACAAGAGTTGGGATGGAGTACTATCTGGATAATGAGCATTCACTATAGTAATGTTAAGGGCAGAAATGAAAGTCCCCGAAACACAAATCAGTAGATAATGCATTTTTAGAAATGGGAAAACGAATGAGAAATGCTCATTACTTTATGCATAAGATGAAGTGGCAGCATGCAAACTGGACAATGGGCATTACTTTACAAATTCAAAGAAATACAAAAGGATCCTAAATCCTAGGCCTAAAAACTACTATTGGCAATCCTAGCTTGGAAGGGAATCCTGAGCACTGGCAATCAAGTAGGAGCTTGAATGATAGGTACTCTGTACACTATTAATCAGTGATTATTTTAGTATGTCCTCCAGTTGGTGGATATAGCCAACATGCAAAGATAAGACCACCAGTATACCAGCAATAAAAATTCTAATTTATTCATTGTCAACAGTCCATGCAGTGAAAACCACGAAAGCCATGCATTTCCATAATTTTTTTCTAATATTCTGACATAATTTGTAAACAATATTCTTAAAAAGGTGCTATATTGACTATAAGGACTAAATTGCCAAATGCAGTTTGATCAAGACTAAATGGTCAAAGGGTCAACTTGCTGTACAATTTAAGGGTGGCCTAATGGTTAAGGTGTTTGCCTTACAAACACAAGGTGCAGCATTTGAGTCTCACAAGGGATAATTGGCTAGGTTTACAATGGCTCGCAAGGGCAGTTAGCTTAGTACTAACCTAAAATTTGCTATATGGACTGTTGACCACTGAGTAAGTCTATTAGTTAGATGTTGCAAGGAGCACAACCCCTTGGAATGGTGGTGTGGGGGTTTGCAGCCTCTACGTGATTAGAAAAAAAGTTTGGAAAGACACCTGTTCACTTTTTCACAATCATCTGAATGGGTTTTGCCATGTTTTTTTTTCATTTTTTTCATGCAGAGAGGACATGTATGTAACACTGTCCAAAACCACACCTTGTTTAGATGAATCTACATCTGTATAAAAATATTGCAAGACTGTGTACTCTCCTTGACATAAAATTCTCAAATAGAGACACCAACATCCTTGTCTGGAAAATTCTTGGGCTGAGACTTTGCACCATGCTGAAGATGCCAGACTCTTGTAAGGCAGGAAGCACCGCTGTCTCCTGAAGCAATCTGCATCATGAGCAGCATAGAATGGACGTAAAACCTTGATGTGAAGTTCCTGCACAAAAAAAAACTCCTCTCCTTGCATATTATGAGAATTTGTTGAGAAAAGTTATCATTAAACTCCTATGCTTGACTTTTAATACTGTGTACTCACTAAGAGAGAGAGAGATAGAGAGAGTAAGCAAACTCAGAAAATAGCATCTGACTAAGCAAATTGCTCATAGAAACAGTCTGAAAATAAACCATTGCAGTTTTCATCAAAGTGAACTTTTTTAGTTCAGCAGGGATAGAAAACCTGGGTTGCTAGTCATCTAGTCAGCTCTACTTTCCTCGTTGTATCTTAACATTTATTTTTCTACATATTGCAAAGTGAAGTCATAAAGACAAAAAGGTCATGATGTTCTAAAATGGTATGTCTGCGGCAGTAGTTTACCCCATTTCATATTTTGGATCCATTCCCTTCTGACTGACAACCTGGCATGCCTCCTTAGCACTGATCAGACTCAGTTGTGAATCCTGTCTGCCTGAAGTTACACTTGAGACATGATCTCATCCAGTTAAGATCGTTAAGCATCACAACAACAGCTGCTGTTCTTAAAAATATGAGCTACTCTGACATATGAAAATTAAAACAGCTAAAAACCTTGGGACCTTCTAGTGTGTGAAGATCATCAAATCCAGACTCATTGACAGTATGGCCTATACCTGATCAACTTACTGGTATAAACAGATTATTTTATCAGAGACCTCCATAGGGTGCAACATCTCAAGAAGTCAGTCACTGCAGGCCATTATAAAACAATATTCAAACAATAAGAATGTGACACATTTACCAAAAGCAGAAATAACCGTTAGTTATACGTATATGCTCCACTTAATGGCAAGGGGGCATTTTAAATGTAAAGGATGTGTTTTGAGTTTTATCATCACTATCCTTGTATTGTCAACCTTTACTACGATGTATGCTGTGCAGGAGTAAATTGTCACAGTGTTACACATGGAATTGACTTAATTCATCATACAACAGATGAGTGGCTCTTATTTGGGAGGGTTAGCATCTAGTACAATTAATTAGAAGAAACATGATGCAATATTATTATGTATGCTGAAAGATATTACCTAGAGTTTCCCTCTTGTGGATTTGTTTTTTTTATTTGTATCAATTTGTTTCTGGGTTAGAGCACTGATCCTAATGGAACATTTTTGGGCTCATCCAAGGGCGAATTGCAGTCCTGAGGTATTTCAGAGTATCTTACTGATATACAAATAACCTCTTCTATGTGACTGATAGTAATGAATCCATGGCATACAGCAGTAATTATCAATCCTAAAATTCACAATGTGACATCCAAAAGAGGAACAATGTAATCTGGTATTTACCTAATTTTGGTAATTTGTCTGGTTCCTTTTTATTCAATTTACTAATTCTAATCCATAACAGACTGCCTGTAAATATTTCTTATGTATAGTGCTACCAAGAAGAGGTTAATGTTAAGATGTATGCTTATCTTGCTGTGAATAAAGTCTTTAATAAATACTTGCTACATTATACTGAAAATGAGTGTTAGAGTAGCTGCATAGATAACGGCACTCAGAGCCAAATAGCAAATAGAGGTCAGTAATGACTGTCAACATGTACAGCGCGAATAAGAATCGGACACTGGATGAATATGACACTAAATGATTTCACAACCAAATCTGTAGCTAGATAAGAGTGGCGCTAGTATAAAATGATACATGGTTATAAAAACAGACTATACAGGAACTGGACAAATAAATGAGGTTTGAACAGACCCTTTCGTCCTGGGACATCTTCACTGGTGTTAGATACATGGCATAGGAGGGATTAAAAGAATATGGGTAAGATAGAGTTAAATGTGAGGGAGGGATGTTAGGAGGAAATGAGGTAAGAATAGGGAGGGGATTAGAGGATTCTGTCAAGTGTAATGAAAGTAGGAGGCACATTTTGGTGTGAACTTGTTACAGAGCAGGATTGCTTCCAAGATGACCTGTAAGAACTTTGGGCAGGTAGGCTTTGTGTTGATAGTGATATGAAGAATGAAGTGAGTATAGGGGTACTTGGGTGTTTAGGTAGATCTTGGGTTGTATGGGGTGAGCATGAGGAGGTGAGTAAATAAATAATAAAAAGTATATATATATATATATATATATATATATATATATATATATAATAAAGATAATAATGTATTAAATGTTGTGGGTGGATTTGAAGGGTTAGGCTGTGGAACTTGATTTGAAGGGTTAGGCTTTGGTACATACTCCTGTTTGAATTGAAGGGTCAGGCTTTAGGATCAGGTCCTGCTTGATTTGAAGGGTCAGGCTCTGGGACGGGGTACTGTTTGCTTTGTTGGTTTTCCAGTAGAGAGTTATCACTGGGTAGAGCTGTGGAGCTTGTTAGAGTATGCGGGGTTTTTTTTTTTTTGTTTGACAAGCCAGTGAGTGATGGCTGTTACCATCAATGCTTGTTCACAGGCTTTTCAGGCCAGGGAGTGATAGCTGTACAGCTGCCTCGATGTTTGTTCATGGGCTTTCAGGCCAGGGAGTGATGACGGATACAGCTTCAGCGATGAGCGTTCATGGGTGGCAGGGAGTGAAGGCCTTTACAGCTGGCTTGACTGCTTTGAGTGTCAGTTGGCTGCAGAGCCACTGTTTTGTTGAGGTCATCGCATCTCTCATGATGCCCAGATGGTAAAGGGATGTGGGTGTTTTTGTGGGATGTTTCACTGTTCCGTCATGATTCGTGGTTGTATGCTAGAGTGCCTGCCCTGAAAAGGAAACTTTGGAATGTGGCTGGTGTCCCGGGGTCAAAGGCATTCCCTGTGCCTTGTGTCTCTGAGGTGGAGGCATTGTTGGAGGTAGCGGCTAGAAGGTGGTTGGTTTGGGGTTCATTGGTGACTGTGTCGGCGGAGCTGAGAGTGTTTGGTCCTGTGGTTGTGGCAGTTGGTGGTGCCGTGAATTGCCCTCCCTCCCCCTCAGTCTTGGTCACTATTTTGCACTCCGGTGTGGTGCTGTGAAGGTGCAGAGCCATTTGCCTCTGTGGTAGCATTTGTTTTTGTGGCCTTTCCCGTGTTGGGGGAAGGGCTCTGTGGGTGTGGCGCTTGGTCATGGAGTAAGAGGAAAGGAAAAGAAAGGAAATGTGTGGTCGGAGGATGGCTGTACCATCGTGAGGTGCAGGTCCAGGTTTGCATCGGTGTGTTGCACTACCAGAGGTGGTCTGGATTGGGGGCTCATGGACTGTGATTAGTGCAATTGGGTAGTTGTTGAAGCATAGTTTGTTGGTGGCTTTGGCACCTATTTATTGTCATGGGTTGCAGACCCGGTATATGTTCGATCGGGTCTTTGCTGGGTATCATTTGCTGTTTGGAGTGTTTGTAAGGTGTTTGGCATTTACACCAATTTTCTTCTCAGAACAGCCCTAAATGGTTTTTTGCAGGCTCTGATCATGTCGGTTGACTGTTGCCATGCATGTGTGGAGGCAGTGAAAATCGTGTAAGACTATTAAGTATGAGACAAGGTGCTACACCGTCTAATAATGGTGGTGCATGTTTGGCATATTTTCACCTGGTCAGGAAATACTGTAACTTGAAATTACTGGTTGCTGTGGCATTTTTTGTCATCACAGTCCAGAGTGTGAAAGGTTAAAATTTAGTGTCTTCTGGTCCTCAATGGTCTGTATATGTATTTATTTTATGAAGAATGTTTCACAATGTTATACAGTCAAGAGTGACACATCTATCTGGTGGTTTTGCTCTACTGACCCTTTTATTTATTTTTTTTGGTAAAAATGTAATGTACAAAGGAAAGGAGACAGCATCTTCTGTATAATTCATAATATATTATATACATATATATGTGTGTGTGTGGAATTATTAGAAAACTTTTATCCTTCAACAAAACAAACTTCTAGATGCCAGATAATAGGGCCAATAATGCCAGGTATTACTATCAAATTATTTAATCTCTAAGAGATAATGGGCAGGATTCATGAAGCCTCCGTGTAAGAGTTACAAAGCTTACACAGAGGCTGCAGTTAAACGGTGTGACGTCAGCATGCCATGCATATTCATGAGGGCATGCTGACTCACACCCAAGGCTAACACGGTCCGTGTAAGAAAGTAGGGAGCGTGTCCGTAGGGCGAGCCCTGCATCTTGTTTGTCTTGTCTGTTAACCTCCCCTACCTACCTCCCCAGCTATACCAACTTCCTGTACCTGACATACCACTCTCACCTGAAAAAAAAAAAAGGGCACTCTGTACCCACAAAAAAATTACGCCCCATACATAGCTGCCCATTTTGCACACATGTCTGCTGGACATGTAAACTGGCAATTACAACTGACTGTGCAACAAATATTGTTGTCCTCACACCTCTCTCATGGGTGGAAGGTTTCAAATTTCACACCAAATTACAAACATATGCACAGCTGTTGCTGATGAAGAAATGGGCAGCTATGGACCTTTCCTACATCCCTCCTGCAAAACCCGAGCTTGTTTTCCTACTGTCCTACCCTCTTTGTGCCCCCTTTTTCACCACTTTCCTATCTCCCCATTTTCTTTTCTTTAAAAGAAAATAGCGCAGGTGTGCACGAGAGTAAGCACTTTTAAGCAGTAGTAAGCGGGAGTGCGCTTCTGTGTGCTTAGCTAAGCGTGTGTGCATGAAGCTAAGCGGCAGTGCGCATGCGTGACCTCCGCGCAAACTAGCGCTAACCCACTTACAACTGCTTAAAAGTGCCTTAGTCACGCTGAATGACAAGGCCTGTAGTTTTCTCAGCAGCAAAATAAAATACCTCTGTCAGTCCCGAACCCAGGACCTTGGAAACCCTAGTCTGCATGACTTACCACTAAGCCATGACTGCTATACAAGAACATTGTGCTGAAAGAAATATATCATAAAATAGTAGGAATTAATGTAAAGGGAATATAGCAAGTCTAGTACACAAAGCATGTCATGTATATTTACTGTCAAATTTAGTGGATTTGTAAAATAGTACTGTGTGATGAGAAACAGCCATGCTAGTTGGTAGCTAGTAGGTAATAATGTCACAGTAGCATCTGGCAAGCCACACACATACTCAGAGCAGGATAAACACTGCCATAGTTGAATAGTTAAGAGCCCAGACATAGCAACTGTGACTGAGTTACAGGGATGTCCCTGATGTGAAAACAAATGTCAGCTGTGCCCCACTGACACCCTGTGAAATGTACTAACAGTAGGCAGAAAGGTGTTACTACACATGCAATGGTAACTATGAATTACTGAAAGTATGCACCACTTGCACATCACAAATGGTGTTGTAATACATATGCTCGAAATAACCCACAGTCACAACTGCAGAATATCATAATATTTCATTGGAGTATCCCACTGATATGTACCATTCCATGAGGCTGATAAAAGATGCACCTGAGAGTATCTGAGGCCTGCTCAGCAGCATGATCAAATACCCTTGTAAGTGTTGAGGCCCACACCATGGCCAGACCACACTGCATGCAGTAACACCCTACCACAACAAACACATAGGGAATTGCTGGCCAAAAAGATATAGCAAGCATTACAAGCTGTGAATGTAAATGGAAAATAGGAAAGCCATAGCAACACATTACAGGAAAGACACCTATCAGGCATACAAGGAGTGAATGTAAAGGGCAAATATTGAAGCCATAGCAACAGATTGCAAGAGCCACTGCTATATACCAGTTACACCACAATCCCCACAGGAAAGCACACACACCCATATACACAGTATTACTAGTCATAGGTGTCAGTTTACATACACACGGAGAAGAGGACACTGGAGGAAGGAATACTCAGCTTACAGAACAACATGCATTGCAGTGTCTACAACACAGCCTGAAATATGAGAGACATACCAACCCTTACACTCACAGAACAGTGTCCACAGCAAACCAGCATGGTCCCCACCCTGATAATCTGAAAGGGCTACGCCTACCTAACAGACCTTTTTATAGCACTGTCCTGAAATCACAGTGAGAACTGCAATCACTACACAACAGGCTGCATGCAATTAGTAAATGCTGGCTATCAATTGGTGCAGAGGCCATCACATGGACATGTGCAGATACCTACAAAAGCATCCTGTACTCCCAGTCCACACATGCAATACTTTCATTGCACCCTCTGGAGGTAGAGACAGAGAGAGAGAGAGAGAGAGAGAGAAAGAGAAAGAGAAAGAAAGAAAAAAAATAAAAATAACAGTAACAACAAAACAAACAGGTTGACAGCAGGCCAAGTAACTGCAAGCCTACACAAACAGCTGCAACAAACACAGGTAATGTAAAGTACTAATATAATAGTCTACATACTGTGAACCCTCCAGATGTGTTATTGGTCTGTATCTATGTATATGAATATGTGCATAGGGCCGGGGACATACTGCAACTGTCACTGAAGGCTCTACATACATATGTATGTGAAGGTAGCTATGTGCACATAGCAATGTAGGTTGTAGTGCAATGTACAAGTAGGTTGTACAGTAATGGATGTTCATCAGTATGTTACTGTGTGTATACATATGTGGAACTAAAAAGGAGTATATATATATATATATATATATATATATACGTATGTATATCGAGATATGTATCTATATATATATATATATATATATATATATATATATATATATATATATATATATATATATATATATATATATATATATATATATATATATATAATATGCATATATGTATACATAGATAGAGAGGGATGTAGAAATACATAGACATATATAGTTTCACAGTGTCATAGTTTAGTACTAGGCTATCTGCAGACAGTGTACAGAATAGATTTAGAAAACTGTGCCTCTGTATAGTAGTGACACAGTGAAGACCCCCTTACATAATAGCATTAGTTTACTGTGCCTCTGTCTAGTAGTGACACAGAGATGACTCCTGGTGTAAACCTATGATCTCCCATCCACTCGTCAAGAATTCACATGAAGAGAGTCAGTGATGGTCTCTGCCTAACATGAACTGGGATCCTGTTCCAGAGTATGGGAAGCCTCTGAGTTATGGATCTGTCCCTACAGCATGTCCTATTCATATTTGTGCTGAGGTTTAAATCTGTAGCTCTTGTGGTTCTGATGGATTTGGATTTTACGAGGTGGAACATGTCCATCAATTCCTGATTGGACATGGCCTTGTACGTCAGGCACAGATCACCTCTAAGTAGGCAGTATGCTATGGAATAGAGCTGGAGTTTCTTTAGGCTGGCAGCATGTGACATTTGTTGGAGACCCTTGATCCTCCTGGTGAGGTACTTATGGGGTCTCCCTAGCTGTTGCAAGTGCCAGATGAGGTACATACCAAATGGGGCATAGTACACATTCATGGGCCTGATAAGGGAGGAGTATAGGGGTACAATGACCTTCTTTGATCTGGATGTGAATCCCTTCATGATAATGTGGGCAAGGTAGGAAGTCTATCCAACCATTTTGGCAACATGGGTGTCAAATGAGAGGTCAGTAGCGATTTGTGTCCCCAGGTCTCTAATTACTTTGTCTGTACTCAGTGGGTTACTGTCTATGAGATAATATGTGGGTGCTTTGTCTTTCCCAAAGGGTATGACTATACATTATTTGGCATGCAGTTTAAGGCCATGACTCCGGCATCAGTTGTCCGTTTCAGTGAGGCCTTTCTGTAGGATGTATGTGTCAGCTGGTGTATCGATTATGGCGCCTAGTATGCAGTCATCTTTGAACATTGTCAGCCACTACCCTCCCATGTTTGCTTCCACATCTGAGAAATAAATGCCGAACATGAGGGGTCCCAGGACAGAGCCCTGTGGGACACCACTTGTGACTGGCTCTAAGTCTGACATGGCACCAGTGATTTTGACTTTAGGGTTTCTATCCATTAGCCGGTTTGCAACTCATCTTGTGACATATGGATTTACATTTAAGCTGTTGAGCATGTCTATGATGCCAGAGTGGGGTTTTGTGTCGAAAGTTTTAGCCAAGTCCAGGTAGCCTGTATGGACTGCTGTGCCCTCGTCAATGGCTCTAGTGACTGTTTTGAAAAGGTCAACCAGGTTCAAAAGGCAGGATCTGCCCTTTACAAAACCGAACTGGGTGGGATCAAGTATCTGTAAGTCCACAATCTCTCTGTGTATGAGTTCCATAATGATTCTTTCCATAGCGTTGCAGACCAGGCTGGTTAAGCTTATGGGGCGGTAGTTACCAGGGTCTATAGAGATGCCTCCTTTGTGGAGTGGGACTACTGTTGCTGTATGCCAGTGTCCAGGTACATATGCTGTAGTAAGGCTACGGTTAAATAGCATTTTATGTGTGGGTTTAGCTCCTCTTGGAGTTCACGTAGCATGCAACCCGGGATACCGTCGGGTCCCATTGATGCTGTGTTTATAGCTTTGCTGAGGGCGGTTCTCAGCTGGACATCTGAGATGGCAGGGAGGTTACATTCAGCTGGGATAAGTAATTCCTCTTTTGGGGGTGAGGGAGGGGAGAAATCTGCACTGAACCTGTCTGCCAGAATGTTGGCAATATCTTTGTGTTCAGTGTAGTTTTTGTCACTTTGAACTAACTCTGAACATATCTGAGGGTTTCCACCCAGGTGTCTAACATAGCAGAAGAAGGCCTTGTGGTTATCTGTAGTGTCCATAGCGATTTTCCTCTCAATGTTGGCCTTGCATGTTTGTATGAGAGAACGTAGCTTTCTACTAGTGCTGATCAGAGATGCCTTATCTTTATGGAATTCTGCTCTGTCGTGCAGTAGCTACCTTCTTTTGTTATACAATTTGTTCACGGCGGGGGTCCACCAGACAGGATGCCTGCCCTTGGTGGAGAGGGTCTTGGTTTCATTTGGGATTGCATGATCCATGCATTCTTGGAGATGTCCATAGAAAGCATTTGTGAAGGAGTTTGCATTGTGGGATGTGGTTTCCACTGGCCCAGTGGGCTTAAAGGATACCAACTCAGTTTTAAGAAGTGTAAAGTCAGCTTTTGAGAGGTTTCTCACTGTAGTCTTTTGTGTTGTGGGTGGAGGTGGGATATGTATTTCCAGAGTGAGTAGTTTGTGGTCAGATGTGACTAGTGAGGAGTATACTTCCAGTGTGTAGCACATTGTCCCCATGTTTGTGATGATCAGGTCTAGTATATTATCTCCCCTTGTGGGAGAGGTGACTAGCTGTTCCATTACATTTGAATTAGTGAATTCCGGGAACCTTTGGGCTAGGGTGTTTGGGCTAGAATAATGCACCCAGTGTATGCTAGGGTAGTTGAAGTCTCCCAATATGATGGTGTGTGGTGGGACATTCATATCCTCTAATGTCTTCAGGAAGGCTGACTGTGGTTCCTGAGATTGGGACGGTGGTCTGTAACATGCTACCAGTTGTATAACAGGTTTGCCTATGGTTATTTGAACCTGGATGGTCTCTGATGCTTCATGTGTTGCCACTAACCTGGAGGTGTGGGTGTCCTTGATGAATATGGACACCCCCCCTCCCTTTTTGTTTTGGCCCGAGTTTTGGGGCCAAAAAGCATGATACGAGGTATAGCCTGGTACTGCTGGTGTGCTTTCAGGAGCCTTGAACCAGGTTTCACTTACTGCACAGACATCGAGATTGATAGAATATGTACGTACAGATATATGTAATACACACATACATATATAGATATATGTATATACATATACAGACAGATCTGACTGACAACAGATATGTCTGTATATGACTCTCTCTCTCTCTCTGTCCCACCCCCTCTCACTCTCCCTCTGTCTCTCTCTCTCTCCCCCACTTTCCCCACATCTATATGTATATATCTATATATCTATCTATATATATATATATATATATATATATATATATATATATATATATATATATATATATATATATATATATATATATATATATATATATATATATATATATATATATATATATATATATATATATATATATATATATATATATATATATATATATATATATATATATATATATAGATAGATAGATAGATAGATATAGAGATATATACTGAGTGAGGCACATGTGTGCAGATGTATTGCAACAGGTGCCTGGTGACAAAGGCATGGAGAGAACACCAGTGTGGATACTGGAGTACCATACCCCATTCCAAAACACTGACACCAGTAACCACCACATATGTGCATGCCTGCCCACCACTGCATGTGTCAGGGGGGAACAGGGGCAACAAGTGTACAATAGGCTCCCCATTGATATACACAGTGGCACACTAGTCCTGTAATACCTGTACATAGAATGTGTCAGCGGACATGGTGTGTCAGCTATGGACATGTAGGTCACTGTACCCCTCTACACCCCACAATGTCCTACACAGTATGTACCTCCTATGACAGCTACAGATATGGAGAAGGACACAGACATATGCAAGTAACTGTGTCAATGCACTCAAACACTTTACCTATGCAGAGTTACTGACAAGACCACAGAGCACACATAGACTACCTACATAGAGGTTGCCACTGCTGGATATACATAGTTAGGTCACACCCATGACAGTTGTCCAACAACCATGGTAACACCTCCAACATCTACAACCCAAATTACCTATGTCTGTCGTCCTTGTCACCGCAGTATAGAGCACATGGTGGAGGTACAGGTCCCTACCCACAGATACGACATACCCTTGATTAAACCACACAGAATTAAGAAGCAAGGCTCCCCATGAGTAGATGTCAGACATACCCCTGCTGAATATTATGCAGATAGGTAATATGCCATACGAGTCACCCTGTGTAACTGTTTCTAAGGAGTAGGTACGATCATAACACGTGTCACAAGGGACAGGGTAGCATAACAGTATGCTGCTGTAGGCCCAAGGCCAATAGCATACTACCTACCTAAGACACAATGCACACCCATGAACCCATTGCAAACCAAATATGTGAGGTGGAATGAGTGTGCCAGTGACTGGGTGCATGTTATGTACTGGTGTGATTGCTCACCATGACTGTCTGTCTGTCTGTCATGGTAGTGTGTGTCTTTGGTGTGAGGCCAGATCAACACAGACTACATTGCCATATGTTGTGCTGTGTTACCCTGTATGTGACTGTGGTGTAGGTAGGGTTATGGCAAGTAAGAGTAGTGTGCATTACCAGTGATATATGTAATGTGCATTGCATGGGTTGATACAGTACCTTGATACAAACCCCCAGTGTGAGGTTGTGCATTGGACCTGAACCAGTGTGCTGACTGCTGCAGTATACTAGTCTGTCGTATGGAGTGTGCCAGGTACTGTTGCACAGTTGTCGGCTGAGCACTGATATCTGGTCATTTACATGTGTATCCCCCAATAGACAGACAGATGCTATATATGGTGGTTAAGTTATATCACTACATTTGTGTATTATGTGTATTATGTGTGCCATAGTTTGCTGACAGATATTGCTGACATATTTTCCTTCTCCTTTTCAGGGCTATGGTTCACCAGCGAAACCCTGTGTACTCCGCTGTGGAGGAGGAAGAAATACATCAGAGCCTGGTGCGGGATTTCACAATAC
This sequence comes from Protopterus annectens, assembly GCF_019279795.1. NCBI lineage: Eukaryota > Metazoa > Chordata > Ceratodontiformes > Protopteridae > Protopterus > Protopterus annectens. The sequence continues at coordinate 291,485,043 of NC_056743.1, forward strand.
TCTTTTCCCACACCAGCCAGAACCAGCAGGAGAGGGCTGCACTGTGGCAAGACCTGGTCCGTCAGGTAAATGACATAGGCACACATAACCGGACATATGAGCAGGTACGCCATCACTGCAGTGATTTAATTAGAAATGTCCATCAGCGTGCGTCGGATATCCACAGGCAGCAGCTTCCCACAGGTGGTGGGGTGGCTAGACATCCCCCCTCACCAGACTGGAGGGACTACTCCTGAGTGTTGTGGCTCCAGCCCAACAGCAACAGCAGCAGCATACATGTGTAATGATGGAGGCTGGAGCCACCCAGCAGCAGGACACGGAGCGTGCAGGTAACATGCCATGTGTATAGTTGACCGTTCTGTACACTGTTAGGTTATGCATGTGTGAGGTGTGTCCTCGGTTTGTAGCTGTAATCTTGGTAATTATTGTGCAAGAGTGATATTCTCAATATCAGCAGTAGACCTGTGGAAGCTAACTGTTGCACTACTGAACTATATCATACTCACAGTATCAATGGCACAGTTGTGCCCACTGACAATAAATGTCTCATTTCTGCAGGTCCCTCTGGTGTAACAGCAAGGCAGCCTATCCATGCTGGTGAGTGTGTAATAACATTACCTTCAATACTCTTGATACTAATTGTAATAATAGGCTGAAGCAGTAGTGCTATGTGTTTGATTGCAGGTGTGTTTGTGTCTGTGTGTTGATATCTCATATATTGAGGAGTGTGCATGTGTGCATGTACCCTGTGTGCATGTGTGCATGTGCCCATGTGTGCATGTGTGCATGTGTGCATGTGCCCATGTGTGCATGTGTGCATGTGCCCTGTGTGCATGTGTGTATCAGTATTGACATTGTGTACACATTGTAAACTGTGTTTCCTGTCTTACTCCCACAGGTTCTGGTGCTGCTCTGGTGTTGTGCAGCAGGGAACCTAAATCAGCTGATGTGGATAGTGATAATGATGATACCTGTGTAATGGCACAGGGAGGTGTGCCAGGGTCCATCATTGGTCAGCCAATTGACAGTACAAAGCTGTCGACCCCATCAATGCGCACAGTCATCCTGCCAATACATCCTTTGTCATCAATGTCCCTAGGTGATGGACAGGATACAGTGGGCATTGACCAGGGTAATGTGGTATCGGTGGCACATACATCCCCACACAGCAGCCATGGCCAGGATCCTGACATGGTACCACACAGGCAAATGTCCAGGGGTTCTCGTGGGAGCATCCATGGGCGTACCGCCCCTGTCAGAGGTGCCCACAGAGGTCTTTCAACCTCAGCTATGTTTTGGGCTGTAATGCAGGCACAGTCATGTATGGAACGGTACACCAGACAGGGTCTGAGGGAGCTGAGAGCATTTCGTACAGCTATGAGTGACAGTATGCGTGATGTTGCGGCTGCCATCCGTAACTTCACTGAGGTCATTGACAGATGTTGGGGGGATTAGATCTGTTCCACAACTACATGTCCATGAGCCAGGGCAATGGTGGACGGTTGAGGCGTCGACGTGGCCGTATGCCAGCAACAGCAGCAGCTGGCAGCCGTCGCGGACGACAACAGGCCCGCGGCTGCTCACATAGTGCCAGCAGCAACCCCAGCAATGATGGGTCTGTACTGTCATCAGACCGCCCCAGGAGACCACATGCACATGGCTCTGGACAGTCCCAACAGGGACCTGTCTCCAGTCACCAACCACCTGCTTCTGATGGCAGTACCCAGTCTGGCTTAGTACCTGATATGGTCCGTAGCACCCCTGCCAGGCACAGGTACTGTGTCCGTGGCCACAGACAGTGATCTGTATGACCTGGCAGGTACAGTCTGTGGCTGTCCACAAGCACCTGTATATGGCAGCCATGAGGTGGGACTGTGTGCATGCATACACACATGCAAATTGATAACACCTAGGGCTACTGCATACACACACACACTGCATCAACATTGCCCCATCTTGTACTGCTTTCCCTCACCAACACACACACACACAGACATGTCAATTGGTTGTATCAGTGGCAGACTCAGGCATACCAAGTACACACCCTGTGCATATGATGAAACTGTGCCACCTCCTGCAATCTGTAACATCGGTGCAGGAACAGGTTAACATGGTGCTGATGCACAGGGTGACTACATAGAAGTGTTGTAATAGTATAATGTTGACAACAGTACAGTGTAATGATATCATTGTGGGTATATCCCAGCATGCCTGATGCAGTTACAGTATGAATGTCATTGTATTGTTTTGTACACCCATAGTAATTACCATAGTGTGCTGTCTGCACATCTTTGCATACTGGTGGTGAGGCTGTCAAGAGATGGCCACCTACATGGGTAGCACAGGGGATACGAAAATGTACATATTGATACTCAATGATGGTCATGTCAACTGCGAGTTGCATGCTGTCCACACTCGACTCTGCAATGAGGATGTTTGAGGATGTTGATATCTGTGCAGTAATACACAACAGGTTCAAGACTCACAAGAGCACACTAGCACTACAAGGTCACACCTCATACCATGCATGACAGCACCAAAAACACAGAACTAACTATGACAGCAGGGAGAGTCTCCATACATGTCAAGGATACTGTGGTGCCAGGACAGGTAGCATACATCATACTAAGTCTGGAACTGCTGAGTGAGGGCTCAGTGTCTGTTATTTGAAATGTGTATTATTACAGGTATGAGCACTTGGGTATCAGGCCAGTTATTCAACATTACGAAGGTACATGGTCTATACACTTGTGGGGGGTGGGGCTGGACCCAGCTCGTCTGACCTGTGAATGTATGGGTACAGGCTTATAGTGCCTGCATATATGCACTGTTACCTACTGGAAGTCGTACACCTTGTTTGTAGTAGCATAGTCTACACTCAGGCCTGCTGACTGTAGCTTTGTTTGTATGCATGTTTGCTTGTTATGTTCCTGAAACACTGATTCCACCTGCAGTGCAGATTTACAGTGCCTCTGTGGATCCCTAGTGACATCTGTATTGCTTACTGTACTGATGTCCATGTCTCACTTGACAGAACGTCACTGTTTGTCCTGTTTGCATGTAGGTTGCCTGTAACACATTGCATATGACTTAACTCGCATTTGCTCAAGACAGCATTCATGTATGCCAGCACTAACAAATCAGGATCACTACAACCTCACATACTCACCTTGAGTACCTTGTTTCCCATTGGCCCTATGTGTCATTAATTAGTATGGAATTCACAATGCTATGGTAGCATGTGCAAAGGTCACCTGTCAATCTACTCTCTGGTCCAGTTGGTGAATCTGTGAGTCATGTGGCAATGTTACAGCTGCCTCATGTACACAGACAACCCTCTCCCCTTGAGAGATGCAACCACATAGCCAAACTGGGGGCTAAGCTCTCTTAACTCAGTACTGGCATACCCAGTCAGGTGGAGTGGGATACTACAGTGAATACAGTACCAGTCTCACGTAGACCTGCCACGACCACAATCCAAACACAGAAACACACAGGTACATTCTTGGACTCTCAGAATAGCATCCTGCCTGAGCAGCTGACACCTGCAAAGCAGACACACAAGCAAACGTTAAGCCATAGCAGAGCACGTGCAACACATAGCTCACAAACCCTGTGTGCCAAACAGTCACAGGCCATACGGCTTGACAACACACCTGTTATAGTTGTAATAGGTACTTCTATCGTCAGGTACACTGAGGTCCTGCTCACCAGGCTGAACAAGGTGAAGGTCACGTTGAGATGCCCGTCGGGCACTATGATCCACCACATAACACAAGCATACAGGTCACTCCAAGGCATGTAGAAATATGACTCGGTCATTGTCTGTGACAGTGTGTATGACCTGTGACGCACCTCCCTGGACTACATGTTAGGGGACATAGAGGGGTGAGCTAAGCTTGTGGCACAGGCTGGTATGACCCTGACCTTGAGTAGCATCTTACCCTCAGCAAGAATGCTGCCACAATATGTAGACAGGATGATCAGTTTCTACAATTACCGTATGTTTCGATGACATTCAAAGGGGATCCAATGCCTGTCAGCGTGGGATTACATGCTGGACAAGCCACATTGTTTTGCTAGGGACAGCTTGCACCTGTCACTCATGGGCCGTTGTATATTGGCAGAGGCTGTTGCTACACACAAAGTGCCTTTGTATGCAAGGCTGACATTACATAGCCACCTACACAGGTATCACACGGGATAGGACACTAATAGTAATGCTACTCAACAGCAGCAGTGTAAACCTCAAGATACATGCAGTGGAAACTGTCCTTAGTATGGGGTACAGCAATATCCATGCAGTAACAGACTTCCTGGTACAAGGTTCCCAGGTGCACAGCATCACTGCCAGGTCATACCTCATACCATGCTTGTCGTCCCCTACATATGCACCAAACCAGAACAGGGAGGATGTATCCAAAGGCACCTCAGATACACACACCCCCAGGTTGGTGGCACAGCACAAAGCATCAGAGCTTATCCATGTGCAACTAACAGTGGGTTAGACTGCCTTCAGGTTCATAGCCTGGCACACACCACCCTCCCATACCCAGGAAACCCGCTTGGCCTTCCTGACAACAATGGGAATATGACGGTCTCTACAAACACCATTATATGGGTGGACTGCAACTACCCAAACATAGAGTGTGAGCATTACTCTAGCTCCAAGACCCTATCTGAAGGGTTCTTGGCATTCATTCCCTGCATTGCTATGGAACAACTTGTTACCACTCCCACAAGAGGTGACAACATGCTGCACCTGTTTATCACCAACATGTGGACTATATGCTCCAGACCAGTCGTGTATCCCTCGCTGGTGGGATGACACCATCTACAACTCACACTGTATATTCACATACCACATGCAGCCCCTGCACAGAACACCACAGTCATACAGTTGTCTAATGCATATTCCATGTATTCACATGAGGCATGCTTCGGACATGGGAACTATTGAAGTACACAGGTATACATATGTGTAGGTGGCACACACATGCACCATGTGTGCATTGACATTACTGATATAATGTATGTCGTGCAATATTGGGAACAACACCCCACACACATGGACAAACTGTGTGACAAAAACACACATGGCGTTTGTAGGATACAAACCCCTACCTAACTATGTTATGTCACCTGTGAGAGACGCAGTAGCAGAGTGTGCTATTTGCATTACTGGGAGGCCTGCTTCCTCCTGCTGTACTTATAGGGTGCTGACATCATCAGTGTTTAGACAGTGGAATATGCAGCATGTGTTGTGTTGTAATAGTTGCCAAAAGGGACATTTCTCTTACACATAGAATTGCACACACACTACTCCCCCCCACACAGTCACACACACACTAAGCACTTGCAGGATTCAAACCCCTACCTAACTATGTTATGACACTTGTGAGAGATGCGGTAGCAGAGCGCACTATTTGCATTACTGGGAGGCTTGCTTTCTCCTGCTGTACTTATAGGGTGCTGACATCATCAGTGTTTAGACAGTGGAATATGCAGCATGTGTTGTGTTGTAATAGTTGCCAAAAGGGACATTTCTCTTACACATAGAATTGCACACACACTACCCCCCCCCCACACAGTCACACACACACTGAGCACTTGCAGGATTCAAACCCCTACCTAACTATGTTATGACACTTGTGGGAGACGCAGTAGCAGAGCACGCTATTCAAATTACTGGGTATCATTTGTGCTCCTGACATATGTATAGTGTGCTGACATCATTATGTATGAAGAGGTATGTACATCTGTTACTATCCATCAGTACAGGGGAGAGCATATCTATGCATTAACTTTGCACAGGCACAGTGGCCTACTGTACTGCGGAGGCAGACGCCAAATACACTGTGGATAGCCTTCTGTATTCCTTAGGGACAACAGCCTAGTATTGCACTCTACGGCCATATGTTTACCTGTCAGATGCAAGTATCTGTTGCTCATATACTGTTTGTGAGTCTTTAGTGCCATAGCTTTCCCTATCTCTATGAACAACGTGTGTAATGTGGAAGATGTTTGCATATGAGTGGGATCCAGTACTTTACTTATGTCTCTGTTGTAATTTCACTGTGTGCACTGGGCAGATTTCTGTATTGTGGGAGGTTCCTGTGTTAACACATACAAATGCCAGATATGAGTGTGCAACTGCTGAACTGTGACATGGCCTAAGTGTGTGAGCATGCCTAGTTCACAGTTTCTATGGCTTCTTGACTGACACGTCTCATTTATCTAAGTGTGCGAGCATGCCCAGTGTGAACTTTCCTTATGTTGGGATCTGTGGTCCACCACATTTGTGTTTGTGTGTGGCCGTCATCTATACTTCACATGTACCGTTGAGTGTTGGACATCAGGTTGTGTTCTTACTGCCCAACTGCTTTGTGTCTGAACCTAACAGGCATTATGCTGTGCCTGCAGGGTTGCCATGGGATAGTTTGCATACAGTTGTCAACATCCTTTCCTACTGACCAAACAGTGTATTGTCGTATAGTGTACTGGTTCAGTACTTTCACTGTGGTGGACAGTATCATCGGTTTCAGTCCTATCACTGCTTGTAATATTTATAGTGAGCACACCAGACTAGTTGAGGGCCAGTTGTGCAGATATGACCATGTTGCATTTTGTTCAGATATGGACAGCATAGTACATGATTGTCCGACATTGTTAATGTATTCCACAACTTGTGTGGGCAGTGACAAACAATGGCCATGTGCCCTAGTCCATTTGTAATGCTAGTTAGAGAGTGTTTGTCCTTCAACACACATTTACTGGTGTTTGCCATGACATATGTCAAGGTTAGTGTGCTGTGCCTCTGTCTACCCGTGACATACAGGTGATATCCAGGGTACACCTACCATCTCCCATCCAGTCATCATGATTCCTCTGGATGACAGTCAATGAGGGACTCCCTGGATAACCTGTACTGGGAGTTTAGTCGTGAGTGGAGTGAGCTTCTGGGTTATGGACCAATCAGTACAGCATGTCCTGTTTGTCTGTGCTGGGGTTCAGGCCTTTCAGCTGCATAGGTCACCAGCATTCAGATTTTACATAGTGCCAAACGTCCATTGATACGAGATTGGTCATGGCTTTATACATCAGGCACAGTTCACCTCCAGCCAGGCGGTATGGCACTGTGTGGAGCTGAAGTTTGTTTAATCAGGTGACACGTGGCATCTGTTACAGCTCTGCGATCCTCCTGGATGGGTATTTGTGGGGTCTTTTCAGTTGATGCAGGTGTCTGCTAAGGTACATCCCTGAAGGGCCATTGTACGCAATTGTGAGGCTGCTGATGGATAACTGGAGAGGCACATTGACCTACCCTAACCTAGCTGTGCTTACCTTCATGATTAGGTGGGTATATGGTATGTTTCTGTAACCACTACAGACACATGGTTGTCACATGCAGGATATCTATCACCTTGTGTCCCCAGGTCTCTTATTGCTCCTGATGTACTTACTGGGTTAACACCTATGTGGTAATTTCTGGCCATGTACTGTGTTTCCACAGGGGATGACTATACACTATTCTGCATTTAGCTTGTTGACATGGCTGTGGCACCACTTGTCTGTTTCTATGTGTGCCTTTTGTAGGTTGCTTGTGTCAGCTGGAGGGTCCAATAATGGTGGGCAGTTTGTAGTCTTCTGCGAACCTGTTCAGACAGAGTCCTTCCATGTTGGCCTGTACCTATGTGACATATATAGCATACAAGAGAGGTCCCAAGACTATGCCTTGTGGGATGCCAGTTGTACCTGGTTTGCAGTCTGACATGGCTGCAGCATGTCTGACCAGGTCAGTTCTGTCCTTGAGCTGGTTTGCAACCCATCTACTTGGATAGGGGTTTATAGTTAGGCTGGTGAGCTTATCTGTACTGACCAACTAGGGTATTGTATGGAAGGGTTTAGCAAAGTCCAGATAGGCTGTGTGATCCACATTCCCCACATCAATGGCCTTGGTGCGTGTTTCACATGAGTCAGACATGTGTAAGGGGCAGGATCTGCCCTATGAAAGACACACTGGGTAGGGTCCAATGTCTGTAGGTACCCAATGTCGTTATTCCTGGGATCCATGATCACCCTCTCCATTACTTTGCCAACCTAGATAGTCAGGGTTGAGGGGTGATAGTTTGCAGTATCCATTCAGGCACCACCTTTGTGGTGAGGGACCACTTGCTGTACACTGCTCTTTGGGTACATATCCTGTGGTAAGACTGATAGTGCGCAGTAGTGCTATTTGGTGTTCCATTCTTCTTACAGTACTTGTTGGACACAACCCAGGACACCATCTGGTACCATTGATGCTGTGTGGTGTGCTTTGTAGATGCTGGCTGTTACCTCAGCTTTTGCAATGTCAGGGGGCCAGCACTCTGCTGTGATAGATATTTGGCAGTAAGGTGCTGGTGGGGAGTTTGCAAAGAATCTGTTAGGTTGGATGTTGGCAATATGTGTGGGTTTGGTGTATTGTTTGTGATATCTGAGTACTGCAGAGCATATCTGTGGATTATCACCATGGTTCCTACCATCAGGTAGGACAGCTGTGTGATAATCCTTTGTGTCCTGCACAATTTGTATCGTCATAGGTTCATAGGTTCATACTAGGCTATCTGCCCTGGCCATGTTTGAGCATGGACAGACTGTGTGTGAGTTTTGACACCCCTTGGAATGTGCATATTATGCCCATTTAGGGTTTACTTTACTAGATGTGACACAGGGATGGCCCCCAGTGTACACCTACTTTCTCCCATGCACTTCACCAGATTTCTCTTGTTGAGTATGAGTGTGGAGCTCAGCCTATCATGGACTGGGATTCTATTCCAGAGTGTAAGGAGCCTCTGGGTTATGCATCTGTCCCTCCAGCACATCCTATTTATATATGTGTGGAGGTTCAGATATCTCACTGTGGTGTCTCTGCTGAATTTGGGGTTTCTGCAGTGGAGCATGTCCATTCATTCTGGATTGGACATGGCCTTGTAAATCAGGCATACATCACCTCTGACTGGGCAGTATGCTTGTGAATTGGGCTGTGGTTTCTTCAGCCAGGCTGCAGATGTCAAATGTTTGGACCCTTTATCCTGTTGGTGAGGTACATTTGGGGTCTGTCTAACTGCTGCAGGTGTAAGGTAAGGTACATCCGAACTGGGGCATTGTTGTCACGTATGGGCCTAATAAGGGAAGAGTATGGGGGCACAGTGACCTCTCTTGATCTACATGTGCATCCTTTCATATTAAGGTGGGCAATATAGCAGGTCTTCCTGGCCACCTTGGCAATGTGAGTGTCACATGATGGGTTACCGTCTACTTGTGTCCCTAGGTCCCTGATTACTTCTTCCATACATAATGGATTGCCACCTATGTCATACTTTGTGTGTGCCTTGTTTGGTATTTGTTGAGAAATTCATACTCTGCAGTGTCTTCAGGAAGGCTGGCTGGGGTTCCTGGGTTTGTGAGTGTGGTCTGTCGCAGGCTGCAAACAGGGACGCAGTTTGAGCCACTGTTACTTGCCCGTGGATAGTCCATGCTGCTTCTTGCTGTGGTACCAACCTGGGGGTGTGGTTATCCTTGACAATTACTGATAACCACACTCCTATTGTAGTGTGTTCCATGTTTTGGAGCTGTAGAGCATGGTATGAGGCATAACCTGGTACTATTAGGGTGCTCTTCTGGGCCTTGACCCAGGTTTCTGTTACAGAACAGATATTACCATTCTCCATGCTGTGGTGGGTTTGGTCTGCATGCACCTTGCAGGTTAGACTTCTGACGTTGGGTAGCATTACGTCCAGGTTGTTATCCCTTGTGCTACCTATGGTGGTGGGTTTGTGTTTCCAGCCTTACCTATTCAAGGCACAGTGGGGGTGACAACAGCCTTTGCCAGTATCCACACAACCAGGTGTGCTGGGTGCGTGCCATCCCTAGCGGGTGGGGCATCATGTCTTGCTCAGCATGTCATCCCAGGCTGCCAGCCATTTGTTCCCCCTTGCTAACAGCAATACTTCAGCCAATTATTGTACTTGATCTTGTTGTCTTCATAGTGTGGCATCATGCTTGGTGAGGGTGAGATGTTAGGCAGGGTCTTCATGTTTGCATATACTAGATGGTGTTACATTGCTTAACACATGGCAATCATGCCTCAGTCGGATGCACATACTACACTCCCTGTACATGTTTGAGAGCAGGTTGTGTCATGTTAGGTGTCCCTTTTACTATATGAGTAAGTCAGAGAGGGGTATCATTCCCAGGGTTCCTACTGAGCCAGTGTATGTGCTATGCGTTGCCTCTTTGCCAAGGCCAGGGCATACTGGGCATGCCTCCTTCTGCCTACTGGGGCAGGCTCAGGTTGTTCCTCCCCTGAGTCACGCTCTGCCTGTGATGGCCTTGGCAATGGTGGGGGGCTGTTTGTCCTGGCCCTATGCTGGTCCTGCTGCAGCTGTTTTCGCAGAATCATATTATGTAGCATAGCACATACCATGATAATTTGGGTACATGTAGTTGGTGAGTACTGCAAGGCTCCACCTGATGTGTCCAAGCACCGGAACGGTGACTTGAGCCGCCCAAACACATGCTCTATTACATTACGTGTTTGTGTGTGTGCCTCATTATTGCGTTCTTGTTCAGGTGTGTGTGCGTTTCTGATGGGTGTCATCAGCCACGGCTCCAGTGCATATCCAGCATCCCCCACTAGGTGACCATGTGGGATGTCCCCATTGGCAAATGTCTGGTACAGCTGCGTCAAATGCCAGATATGGGAATCATGGTAGCTCCCAGGGCAGCCAGCACACACATTCATTATTATGCCCTGGGCATCACACATGACCTGGCAGTTGATGGAGGGGAAGCCCTTGCGGTTAATGTAGGCCCTACCCTGCTCACTGGCTGGTGCTTTGATGCATATGTGCGTTTAGTCTATTGCACCCACTACCTCAGGGTATTCCGCTATTTGATGGAAGAGACACATATTGCTGGCCAATACCTCATGGGAATTGGGGAAATATACATGCTCACCGACATGTGCTGACATGGCATCCAGGAACTGGTGCAGTACCCGGGAGGCTGATGCCTGTGATATCCCCATCATATCACCAGTTGGTCTCTGGAAGGTACCTGTTGCTAGTATTCTTAGACCAACACATACCTTGGTTTCCACTGGGATGGGTTCCCCTCTGTTGGTTCTGTGTGTGAGGCGTGGCCTGCACAGCTCAACAATTTGCTGCATGAGGTCTCTGTCCACTCTATAGCGCTCCACTATCTCCAGCTCATGTAACCCCTGGTAGGTGACCCTGGGCCTGTACACTCTTCTCCGTCTCCTCACTGTGGGTTGTCTGGCAGCATTTGCATTGTCACCACCCTCAGCAAGTCTCCTATGTCTCCTTATAACAGCTATGGCAGCCCCTAGCATGTTTGGTCTGAGTGCAGCTTTTTCAGTTTTCACTTCTACTAGCTTACTCCTGTCTTGCAGTGTCTCTTGAGAGAAACATACTGCAATGCTGTTTGCAGTGTTTTAAGTGCTGGGCTGAGCTAGTATTCTGCCTGTGTAATTGCCTGCTTCTAATTGTTTTCACCTGCTAGCTCTAACAGTATTCCCTGCTAGCTTCCTACTATTTCTTCTGCTTCCTTTTTCCTCTCTGTTTCCTCAGAGGGGCGCAGCAAGCATACCAGCGGAAACACATTCACAGTGGCTACCACACGCGCACACATGCTTACACAGACTAGACTCTGCTTATTCAGGTTAAAACGCGTGCACACCAGCGCAAACAGGTTTATATATCTTTACACAGGCTCCTACATGCTTACTCTGCCTTACACGTGTGCACTCTGTCTTACTCGTGCCTCCCAGCGCACTTGCCAAGATGCACGCACAGCAAGAAACTTTGGTGTTGGCCACAGTGTACACCTTCCATTTCTTGACTTTCCCATGCTTATCTGTTGACACTCCTCTTTCTATGCTGTGTGATTGACATCTTTCACATACCACTTTGCTCCAACGAGCTTGATTTCTTCCTGACATTCCCCCCTGTGATGTCACCTATCTCCTACTCTGTTACTCCCCCTTATCTAACTCTTACACTACACGGAATGTGCTCATTTGCTATGTGACAGTGTGATTCACTATCCTACCACTCATTTACATAGGATTGCCTACTAATGCTTAGTTACATGTCTTACACTCAGCTTCCCCCCTTAGCAACCACTAAACGGTGGCCATGTTGTTTTCGGTCTGCTAGTCCCTGCATTGCAAATCCATGCATTACATAAAACCCACATTTGTGGGTTTCAAACCTTTATTTTTATGTCTTATTTAGCGCAGCCCATTTGCGCAGGGCTGCACTGCGTTTAAACATCGCCGATCGCCGAAAAAAAAATATTTTATTTCATGTTTGCATCGAGTTACCGTGCCAGTGGCCACATATTTGGCCATTGGCATGCTGCCTGCTACATATGCACACTTTATTTGGAGCTGCCATGGCTCCATTGTGTTATTTGCAGTAACGTACTCAGTTGTCAACTGAGTACATTTCTGCACCTAACACGACTCTTGCACGGGCTGGTTTCAGCTTTGTGGATTGCTAATCTACCTCATTTGCATGCCTTTCGGCTGCAAGTGAGGTAATTAGCATATCCACGCCCTGCCCGTGTAAGAGACATTTTAGCTGGTCTCTTACACGGGATTTCGGGCTGTTCCTGGATCGCGATGGCTGCATGGAGTCTTACACGACTCTTAGACTCTGCGCAAGCCATCGTGAATCCTGCCCTTGTTCTTTATGCATTGAGAAAGAGGAGTAGTTCACAAGTACTGAATAGATTTACATAGACAGATAAACATAGAATTTATTCTCCTATTTAGTTCTAGGAATAGATATGGATGTTAAAGCTCTTTAGAGACATATTTTAACAGAGTATGTTTATGTCTGATTTTGTAATAGTTTTAAGTGGTTTGCACAATTCCCACAGATGGCTATATTTTAATTAAAAAAATATTTTAATTTATATAATACTCTATTTCTTGTATACATAAAGTTCAGTGTTTTTGTGGTCTTTTAGAAATAGTCAAAAAAAAAAAACATGCAGGAAACTGGAAAAAGCACAGTTCTCCCACAGTTTCGGGATTCATCAGTTTAAATATATTGGTATATTGTATGATTAACTGTTATGAGAGCAAAATCTCGAGTATGTATCTATATCTATATATTTATATGTTTTATGAGAGTGCTAGATATATGCCATTGTAGATGAATGACTCCTCTAAAATTAATTTAAGCTTTAATGAAACAAGGTGATAGCAGTGTCATTTTAAACAATGTGGCTAAAGTATTTCCTTTCCTTTTTGCAGATAGTTATTACTTAGCTGAAGAAAATGTTTTAATTGCACTTGTCTGTTTAGAAGGTTGTGTTTTGTGGTTGTTAGTGGTGGCATGGAGGTATGTGGGGATGGAATGTTTCCCCAAGGTGGGTTTGATTGCTTTGAAGGCTGCGATAGTGCAGGGGGGGATCCGCAAGTTGACGGAGTGATGGGCAGGAACAACGGTACAAATGAGAAACCTTTGGGTTGTTGCAGCTTGTATGGATTCATTAAGAGATCCTTGTTAGAAGTAAAACCAGCAAATTTTTACCATCCTATGACCTTCCTAGCTAGAGTTGTTAGTAAGCCGTTAGTATGTGTTGCTCATTTTTCCTATTTGTTCCACAATTCCAATGCTAGTGTTCCTCATTTTGGGATTTCTTTAGGTGTAGCATGTTCAACAGTTTTGGTGGTCTGGAATTGTAAAGTTACCTGGTTTGTGGATAGGGATAGGTCCTTTCAGGTGTGGGGTTTACTTTTAATATATTCCGCTGGTAGTTAAATTTATCTTGGATATTTGATAGGGTCATAGGAAGCATTGCTTCAGTTATGGCTGCTTTGTCATAGATGGGAAGATTGGTGGTACATTCCTTCCCGGGTTGGCAGGATAGGTTGTCCTTGAAGATGTCTTGGAATATGTTATGTATTTTGGATGTTTTACATGTGTTTTCTTTTGTGCAGATGGGGTCTTGGAATGCTGTGGCTGTAGTTTGGAATAGGTGGGTATAATGTGGAGCCTTCTTGCTCCTATTAAAGTGTTTAATTTTGTCCTTTTCTTTGTAGATGATGATGTGCCGAGTTCCAGTGGTGAGATGCAGTGAGTTTGCAGATGATCATGCTTTGAGTTGATTAAGCGGTGGGGTCATTTGGTGGGTAATCAGAAATGGGTAGATGTAAAGGCAAGCACAGTGAACTGGAAGAAGAAGAAATTCGTGACTGTCCAGGATAATTAAGCATAACCAACTTTTTGTTTACTTTAGAATAAGTATTAATGTTTTATGACCTCATTTGATTTGTGATAAAGGACAATGTACAATACATGGTAGAATTAAGAGTTGTATTATTTAAACATCATGGGATGCAATGGTACAGCGGTTTGTGTAATTTCACAGCTAGAGATTTTCTAGTTCGATTCTTGGGGGGGGCAGTTGTAATGGCTTTGCGTGCTCTCCTTGCATTTGTATGGGTTTTGCCAGGTAATCCTGAGTTTTCATTCCATGCTGCTAAGTTGCTAGTTAATATTGGCTATATATTTGTACTGGAAAATGTATAGATCACAAACATTAGATGATCGTCATAGTGAGAATGATTTTGCTGCATGTTTAAATTTGAATGCATGTTTTTATGGATGTCCTGATCACTTGGTTGGGCACATTGAGGTCACAGATGGAGTGCTGAGTGAGTAACAGTCAATGCCCTGATGGAAATGGACTTTAAAGGTAATGCTTTTTGTTTTGTGGATGTTGAGTGCTGGAGAGACTATAGGGTAGTAGGTAATTTTATTCAATGGTTATTAAGGCACATTACAGTTGGGGCAATGATTATTTTTTGCAGATGTAAGTCATATTTATTTTGGACAGTTTGAGTGGGTTACTTTCGTAGGGTTTATAGTTGATGTAGTTTATCAGTTTTCTTGCTTGTGGCTTAGTTCTGTGATACGCCCTTGTGACATATGGATAGGGTGGGTTATAGTGATTTGTATTTGGTTATATGTTTATAGGTGTGGGGTTTGTGGGTGTATTTGTGGCATTTATTATGGCTGTAGTTAGTCATTGGAAAAGGTCAGGGCCAGCAAGGGCAAGGATGGTTCTTAGGTGCTACTCTCATGTTGGATAGTTGGAGGGATGACAGGAAGTTCATGATCTATAATGGGGCTGCTGTTAAACTTAGTTGGTGATTGCCCTTGTCTGGTTTTAGGGGACACTGGGTTAACATCAGGGAGGGACTAAGGGTTTTCTTTCAGTTGTTTGGCCTGTTCAGCACTTTGGCTATGTGTGTGATAAGGTTTATAAGCTGGAGGGTTGAGTCAGTGGCTTGGCTTGTATGAGGGAGGATGATTGAAGGGACATGGAGTATTTATTTTACTTTTGGTGTTTGTGTTAGCTGGTGTAGGAGGTTCATTGGGGTTGTTGGAGGATTATGGTTTGTTTCCAGTTGCCAATATGGAATTACAGAGCTGATGGTGTTTGAACAATTCATGGTGATGTTTGTTTAATCATTTCATGTTGTAAAGGCTAGTTGTTTTAATGTCTGGATTGATATTGCACCTGTGTTAAAGAAATCTCATTGGTATGATGGTATGCAATTGGGTTTTAGTAACAAAATAGTATGGCTTGTTTTGTTGAGTTGCTAGAATGTGATGATGATTGCTGAGCTGTTTTATTGCTTGTAAGAGATAATTAGTGTGATGGCGGGATTTCTAGACAATGGGAGTTTAATGATACTAATTTGGTTGGTAGTGATGGGGAGTCATTAGATATGTTATTGCTTTGGCATTAAGGAGAGCTTGTTTGGTTGTTACTGGATTGGGAGATACATGGGGTTGCAATGTGGCATGATGGCATGTATTTGACTCTTGTGTGGTTTTATAATGCCCTTGAAGTCATTGCGAAGCTGAATACATTGGTTGTAGGAGATGTTTTGGTCATCAGAGTGGTATGCAGTGATGTTGTAGAGGGCAGTTAGAAGGAGCAATCCTTGCAGTAAACTGAGGTGAAAGATAACGAATTTTGTTGATTGGGTGTGGTACATATAACTTTATCCGGGTTCATTGAAGCACAGTTGATTTTGCACTGGTTTAGGATACTGGGGTTTTTCAGGTATTGCAGGTATGCAGGTGTTTTAGGGGATAGTTCAGGATTTGGGTACTGTCCATGAGGGAGGCTTAAGAAAGGCACAGTCTGCTGTGTTTCTTTGCAGATGAGGTCTGGTCCTTATGATCTAGCTGAAGTTTAGAAAATGGGTGCACTGAATGATGTTTGGCCTTAGGATGGAAGCTTTGGTGAAAAGAGGGGTAACAGGCTGGTGGGCAGAGAAGAAGGGAAGGTTTGCCCTCTTCTGTTCCCCCTCTGATGATGGATGTGCAATTCAATAACTTTGGAAGGAAAGTGAGCGGTTGCTCTGGTGGCCAAGTTAATAAGCAAGCTGAGCTGCTTATGTGGATGGTGGTGTAATTCGATAAATTGAAGGTGAGCATGAACGCTGCCTCATTAGTGCAAGGATAAAGTTAATAAGCAAGCTGAGCTGCTTATATGGATGATGGTGTGATTCAATAAATTAAAGGTGAGCGTGAACGCTGCCTCGTTAGTGCAAGGATAAGTGAGCAAGTGGGGGACGCTGCTTATAAAGGGTGAGCAGTTCCGCTGCCCTTATGGTTATTTCATGTCTTCTTCCATGGGTATTATTATCAACTGTGTCATGTTTTGGTTGAACTTTATAACTATTGGTTAACAATCATGTTTATGGAAGTTTTTTTTTTCAATAATCATTTTTTATTATTTTTCACAACCATATTACAAATTCACACATTATATACAATATATACAAAATGCTTCCATTGGTTAATTTCACATATATATCAACCTCATGTATTGATCAAAGGTACAGCACTAACAATCAAAAGGAAAATAATAAAAAAAAAAAAAAAAAATCAACATTAACAAATCCAAGCCAGCAATCTGTCTTTTCTGTACATTTTCTATCTAATCTAAGGTTGATTTAGACTATATTCTGGTTCCTGAGAAAAAGTGGATAGTAACCTCTTAAGCCAAAATAATATTAAAAATTTGCTCCCAGATTTTTATGTTGTTGATATTTTTCTTGTGATCACTAATTAACAGTTTATGCGCTAAGATGTGTTTTATTGCCAACAATCTGAAATTTTCCCACGATGTCTGGGCTGAGTTCAACCAATTTGTGGCTATATATAATTTCATTAATAGGCAAATATTCATAATTACAATAGTTTTTGATTTATTTAGATTCTCCGGAGGAATATGAAGAATCATAAACTCCCAAGAGAGTGTTGAATTTTGGTAACCCATTTTTTGTAATTGCAATTTTAATGAATTCCACAATTTATAAATGCACTTACAACTCCAGAACATGTGAAGCAAATCTGCTGTCTGATCAAAGCAATGTGGGCATATGGGTGAATTCTTCGCATCAAATTTGTGCAAAGTGAGACGAGTATAGTATGCATTGTTAAATATCATCAGCTGCGTAAATACCAATTTCTGAAGGGATACGGACTTTAATGTTAATTTAAATGCCTCCAATATCTTATTGTCGTCTGAGAATATCAATTTCTCTCTCCAGTAACTCGATAAAAGAATATAATTATTATACTTCCTCTCTTTTATCAATTTATATGCTGCAGTTATATATTTTCTATCCTGCAACAGCGCTTCCCATAGATTCCGAGAAATGATTAAATCTTCCCCTTTCATTTCAAAGTTGTTAAAATAGTTTATAACCAAGTCTTTTAGCTGTCTTACTATAATTAAATAGGAAATAGGGAGTTCTATTTCTTTTAAAATATCCTGTACTGGTACTCCTAGAAAAGGATATAAATCGAGTACAGTTAACTCCATGATTAAAGGGAATTTCTTTAGATCAATCAATTGACCACCAATTGTTAAATTTGGGTTCCCATGAAACGGTTGGAAAACCATCATACATTTTAGTAAATTTAAGGAAGCGAAAAGAGTTTGAATTGCCGTTACATAACTTTTGATGTGCTCCATTAGCTTATATTTACTCATTGTCCAATTATTTAAAAAGGGTAATGCTTTAGCGTTGACTCCCACTTCATTTATATGATTGTACGTTAAGAGCACCCATTTGGGTGTCCATTTTCTATTATCACTATCGAAGTAAGACGTCTTTAAAATCCTATTGCCCTGAATCACTAAATAGTACATTTCGAAATGGTAATTCCAGCCCCCCCTTATTTTTTGGAGCCATCAATTTTTCATATGAAATTCTCGTCTTCCTAGGTTCCCAAAGAAATCTTCCCAATCTTATATGAAGCTGTTTAAAGAATGTTTTGGTAATTCTGAGTTGTGCAGCTCTAAAAATATATAACATTCTAGGAAGAACATTCATTCTTATGATAGCTGCTCTTGCCATCATCGGTAACTTCAATCTACTCCATCTTTCAAGATCCAATGTTATTTGATCTGTAGTTGACTTTACATTGTTAATAAAAAAATCTCTATTTTCAATTGAGAAGACAATCCCCAGATATTTTATCTTTTCTTCCGTCAATACTTGTCCTATTAATGGTAGCATTGAAAAAGGTGTGGGTGTCTTTAATGGGAATATTTTAGATTTTTTAAAATTTAGCTTGTAATTGGAAATTCTCTCAAAGATTTCTATTTCAGCTAATATTTTTTCAGTATCGGAAACAGGTGTGGTACAATATATGTTTAAATCATCTGCATAGGCAGCCATCCTAACCTTTATTCCATACAGTACAGGAGAATTATAAAAAACATTTTGCTTAAGGTGTAAAAATAAAGGCTCCAAGTAAAGATTAAATAAGATGGGAGATAATGGGCAGCCCTGTCGAGTACCATTTATGATTTTTATCCTATTCGAGCATTCGTGATTTATAAATAAGTTTGTGTATGCATTTTTATATAGTATCCTTAACGTTGAGATAAACTCCTGCGGTATATTAAAATAAGGTAATGTATCAAATAAATAATCCAAATTAACCCTATCAAATGCTTTCTGAGCATCAATAATTAGGGCATACAAATTCAGGTTTTTATATTTCGCATAAGAGTTTAAGGTATGGAGCGTTAAGGTATTATCCGTGGTCTGCCTCCCATCCATAAACCCTACCTGTTCCTCTGATATTATTGGGTTTATTACCTTTTTCAGCCTACTCGCCAGAATGGATGTCATGATTTTCATGTCCATATTCAAAAGTGATATAGGCCTGTAATTATCAGGATTTTTGGAATCACCTTTCTCTTTTAATATCAGAACTGTCCTTGAGGCATTAAAATGAGGATCATTAATTCTATTTAGAGTGATATTATTAAAAGTCTGTGACAATACACTGCTCAAAATCTCACTAAAAGATTTGTAGAATTCCGAGGTCAAACCATCTGGGCCTGGGGCTTTGTGAGGCTTCAGTTTCTTGATTGTTTCGACACCTCCTCAACTGTAATCGGTTTGATTAAATCTCTATGAAATTCCTTGTCAATATTAGGGAAAGTGATTCTCTGTAAAAAATCTTTTCTGTCTTTATCTTGCAAGAGTGTCTGCTTCTCACCATAAATTTGATTAAAAATTTTTTCAAAGGTCTTCATGATATCCGCCTTGTCAGTATATGTAGTATTGTTATAGTGTATTTCAGTAATTAATCATGTTGATTTCATCTGGTTAATAATACGAGCTAATGCTTTCGAGGGGGTTTGAATATGATTTGCATATTTAACTAAATTTCTTTGTTCATAAAGTGACAAATTTCTATTATGAAGTAAAAATAGTTCTTTTTGACATCTTAATAGCTCAGTTTCTGTCTGTTCATTATAGTTCCTCATCAAATCTTGGTCTAGTAATTGAATTTTAGTTTCTAAATCCAATTGAGTCTTCTTTTGTAATTTTTTATAATATGTAGCTTTTTGTATAAATAGTCCTCTTAGCTGCGTTTTAGTTGTAGCCCATTCTATATCTATTGGCTGTCTATTTTGGGAAATATTATTTATAAGTTCATAGGTTCATAGGTTCATACTAGGCTATCTGCCCAAGGGCATTTATAAGCCTAGCCCATAGTTATTTGGCTTTCGCCACCCCTTTAGTTTGAATAAAACTATGCCTTTAATGACTGTTTAAGTATCTCCTTGACTTCCATTAATATATCTTCCATGGTTAGTAAATATGGGTTCAAGGACCAATTATACCCTCGAAGCCTCTTAGTATCCATATTACTACTGTTTAAGGTTAAAGTTATCTTTGAATGGTCTGAGAGTTGTCTGACTTGATTAGGAACATTAGGGTCAGCTGAGATCAACACCTCTGAAATTAAGAAAAAGTCAATTCTCGACCACATTTTATGGCAGGTTGAATAATAAGTAAAATTCTCTGCTTTCCCTTGTGAGTGTATGTGTTTAAAAGGGTCATAGAGTTTGAAATCCATTTTCAATTCTTTCAATGCTACCATTGCCTGTTTATTATGTTTATGGAAGTTTAATAAAGGTCGTCAAATGTCATTCGGTGTTGTGTGTTTACTGAAGTGGAACAGGACAAGTAGACTAATAAAGAAAATATACTGGGAAAAAATGAGAAATATCTATACAAGCTGTAAAAAAGGCAGCCCTTTGGAGTAAATACTAAGTAGAGACAGCCTGCTGTTGAAAAGTAAATGGTCTGAATTACATAATTAACATCTGCAACATATTGCCAGCAAGTTCACAGGAATACACACTGGATACTAATTAGGAAATCCACAAAGAGAAATTATTTGGAATAAAATGCTCAATATTGACCAGGCAGTAGATATATAGACTTCATGATGTCTAGAATGTAACATTGACCAAGGACTGGAAAGGGCAGTACAAGACAGGCATAAATCAACTACAGCCATCAAAAAAACTGGGGGTGAAAGAGTATGCAATTGGTGTACAACCCCAAACTAAATAAGCTGATAAGAATTGAATAAGGGATGTGGTATAAGAAATTTGCATAAACAGAGTAATATCAAATGGAGTGAGTAGAGGTAAGAATGGGGTGAGAAGCAGATCTGTAATATGAATAAGAAATTATGATAGTAGGAAGGATGTGATTCTTCCTGTAGTCTTCAAGCATTGGTAGTCAAATTCCAAATGATAGAGAGATTGTTAGGTAACAAAGAAAAAAGTGTTAAGTAGATCAAAGTAGGGTGAAAGGGATATGGTAAAAAAATTAAAACATAATGTCAGGGACTAGAGAGCTAGATATGAAGGCAAAAGTAAATTATGAATGGAAAGGTAAAGGAAGGAAGAAAAAAGGAGAATTGGAACAGAACAGGAGGATGAAGGTATGATACAAATACGAGCAGTGCACAATGGGGATAAGAGAACAGAGGGACAGAGTAAGGAAAAAGAAAAGACAATATGTGGTTGAACAGAGATCAGATAGGAAAGCATGGGCAGTAGAAAAGAAGAAAGCAGAAAGAATCCTGGCAGTTAAGGGGGGGGGGGGGTGATTCTAAGGGGCAAAAATATGAGTAATGAGTGAAGAGAGGCAGGATATCCGTATAACAGGGAATGATGGATATGAACCATAGGATGGATTTCATGAGGAAGGGAGGGGGCTAAGCTTTGTGTGGCTGGAGAAGCAAGAGACAGGGACTGGTAAGGTGAATAGGGGAAGAGAGCAGTAATTTCCATATGACAGCATATGTAACAGCAAGAATACAAGCAACATGGAGAAAAAAAGCTGATGAAAGGACAGCAATGGATCTGCAAGGATATTGCAAGAGATGGAATGATCTGTTACTGTCTGGAAATTCTAGCCATGCCAGTTTCAAGCAAGAAAGGAGGAGTAAATTAATTTAATGTGTGGAATAATGATTTTTGAAGCTGTTAGGTTCTCTGAGTGGAGACCAGTATTACTTGGCAGGCTTACCTAAATTCATGGTGTATTCAGAAGTTTTAAGCATATGATATGCTCATAACTACTTTAGGGTAGAAATGGAGAGCGGCAAAAGATAGGTGTATGAGAGTATAGAATATGAAATTGAGGCAGATGGCAGTATCTATGATACCCAAAGTTTATGGAATGAGTAAGATGCAGACATTTGAGTGTAACAGTAACATAGTTCACAATGCAGAGAGACAGGGCTCTGGGGATTCTGAAGAACCTTAATGTTCAAAAGAAACATTGATGACAACAGTGCTAGGGGAGTGGTTGATTTATTCAGGAAAATTACATTATTCAGGCCATGGGGATTTAAAAAGTAGTCCAATGGAAGGAAATTAGAAATATTATTAATGAGTGAGGGATAATAGGAAAAAACATAGCAGTCGCAGATGAATATAGCATTTATATTGACTGAAACAGGTGACAAAAACATAACAACCTCTTGAACCGGGGGTAAACCAGGAAGAGAAGCATAATAATTTTGTAAGGGGGGATCTACGACTGCCAAAGTTTGATTATAAACTGCTAAGATCCTCTGTTGTGAAGGAACTTACGTTGAGGTGCTGTTAAGACCTGGATTAGAATAATGATGCAGAGCAAATTTAGTTCCAAGTCTGCCCGTGTCAATGAAAGATGAAGTGATTTATTTATTTATTTAATTAATTTATTTATTTAAAATTTGTTTACTCAAAAATTCTGACCGGGCATAGGTCCTTTTTCAGTGGCGGCCCAGAGAGAAAAGCTCCATGAGAAACAATACATTTTAATGCAGGAATTACAATAATCAATAAATTATAAAGTAAACAAAATGTAGTATACATAAGAAAATAAAAATGTGTACATCATGACAACAAAACCTACGCTATAAACTTAACTAATACTATTTGTAAAGTATGACTTATGTCAAGATGTAAGATAAGGTTAAGACAGGATGGTAGGAATAAAAGATTAATCATAGGGGAAGCAGTTGGATATGGTTGCAGTATACTGTGATGTATCAGAGCATTCACAAGGGGTTGTTACAGGACCATAGCCACTTGTATTTTAGATGAGATTTAAGTGATGGCTTAAAGTGGTTAGTGGATGAGATTGAGAGAATGAAGTTCGGAAGGGAATTCCATTTACGAGATACAAAGCAGGAAAATAAAGATTCTCCTGCAGTGTTGTTGGCCTTAATAAGAGTAAGTTCTTATTGTTAGAGCAATGTGGTCTGCTGGAACTGTAAGGAAAGATGAGATTTTGTAGTGCAGGGATTCTGGTTGGTTTTGTTATGATTTTGTAAGTTAGAGAGAGTTGGTTGTAAAGAATAATGTTTGGAAGTTCAAGCCAGTCTACCATCCTTAAAGCTGTACAATGATGTGTTCTATATGGGCAGTCAGATGCAAACGTAGCAATTTTATTATAACATGCTTCTAGCTTAGATAGGTCAGTTTTCCTATGATTAGTTAAAACTGGAGAGGCATATAACAGAGTGCAGAGCAGATGAGTTTGTGCTAATGTAATTTTGGCCATTTTGGTCAGTTACCTTTTGTACCTATATAGACTTCCAGGTTTCTTATCGACTTTTTTATTGTTAGGGAGACATGTAAGTCAAATTTTAGGTTATTGTCTATTTCAACTTCAAGAAGCTTTGTATGGGTTGTCAGGGAGATGACAGTATTGTCTTTGGCTATTATGTTAAATGGTTGCCATGAGACAGATGTCTTGTTAGGCTGGAAGAATAACAATTTAGTTTTGTTTGGGTTCAGGATTAGATGGGCATTGGCTAACCACGTTTCCACAGAAGTGAAGGATTCCTCTGTTTGAGAATGAAGAGCTAATAGAGAAGTGGCAGCACAGATGATTGCTGAATCATCTGCATACTGTTATAGAACCACGTGGAGTAATTGTGTGTAGATTATTAGTAAAGAGGGAGAAAATGAGAGGGCCCAAGATAGATCCTTGGGGGATACCAATGGATAAAGAAAGGCATGGAGATAGGTCACCCTGCCATAGGACAGATTGTTGATGGCCAGATAAGTAGTTATGAAACCATGCTGTGGCAGATGGTGAGAAGGATAGTTCAGTTAGTAATTCTATTAGTTTGGAATGGGAGACAATATCAAAAGCTTTTGATAGGTCTAGAAAGATGGCAGATAAAAAATGTTGTTATTCCTGTGATGGTTTACAGTGTTAGTGAAGGATAAGAGAGAAGTAGTGGTACTATGCGGTGGTACTATGTAATGGGCGAAACCCATGCTCAGTGTTTGAGAGAAGGTTATTTGTTAATAAGAATTTCATGACCTGGAGATGAATACACCTTTCGAGTAGCTTACAAAGAGTTGAAAGAATAGCAATTGAATGATAGTTTGTCAGTTCTGTGGAAGGTCCCCCTTTAAGAAGTGGGATTACATGGGAGATTTTCCACAGTTGAGGAACCTTGTTTTCAAGAATGGATCTGTTTATAAGGATTGATACTGGAAAGGCTATAGATTCAGCTGCAATTTTGAGGTATTCACTGGGTAGGTTTTCTTCGGCAAGTATAGTAGGTTTTAGTTTCTGAAGTAGTTTTTTTATAGTGGCTGTAGGAACTGGGGAGAGAGAATGAGGCATTGCTAGTTGTAGACTTGTCTGGTTTGGTATTAGGAGTAGGAGTTTGCTCTTTGGAAAGGGCAATTATAGATTCAGTAAAATGTTTGTTAAAAATGGTACCTATGCTATCAGAATTGTTGTGGATGTTTGGCATTGGTGTAGTAGATTTTCCTGGATGAAGGACTGAATTTATACCAGGCCAGAGTATTTGAGGGTTTTTTGGTATGTGTTTTGAATTTTATGTTAGAAATTTATTTTATCCTGTTTTTTTTTTTTGCCTTATTTTCAAGTTACTGATGCTGTTCTTTAGAAACTACTGTGTTAGTCTTACGCCATAGTTCCCAGGCTTTATCTCTAGTTTTCAGAATTGCCCTAGTATCTCTGCTTAGCCAGGGGGCATAGTTTGATTTTACTCTTATGGTTCTAACAGGGGCATGTGCATTTAATATATCTAAAAAGGATTTATTGAAGTGGTTCACTGCATCATCTAGGTCAAGGTATTTGAGTGGAGTCCAATTGCACCTTTGTAGGTCAGCTAGGAAGTTGTCAAGATTAAAGTTGTTTTTTTCTAAGTTGTTTAAACATAGGTACAAGAACCAGAAGTGGCAGTACCTGCAGCCAACATATATATCAGTATGGATCATGGTGTAATTAGAGGGGAAAGGTAAAGGGTATAAGAAGTCCAACTTCTCAAAACTTGACAAAAAAAACTATTATAACACCAGAATGAAGTGAGAGCTGCAAGAAATTGTGAGGACACTGCCAGATGTCTTAGAAATAAAAGCAGAAAGACATAAGAAGACTGGGTAAGGAAGAAATGGAATTCATGAAAAAGCAGACAATTCAAACAGGAAAATGGGGAAGTCCAAAGTGGGGAGAGGAGGAAACAAAGCCTGAGGAAATGCTATAAAACACAAAAGCTTATTTTAAATATTAACTGCTGTTTTATTACACTGTATTGGGGTTTCATAAAAGATGATTTGCATTTGTTCATTGTTCAAGATTGCCCATTTTATTTACTTTTTCTAATATTTAAAATTCTGAAAATAATGATATAGAGAAAAGAAAAAAATGGAGTGGAAGAGATAAAAATCAGCACACTGGAGCTATGAAGAAGATGTGAAGAGTTACGAGAAGGGTGATTGCTGTGATTCATACTAAATTCTTTACAGGGTGAAGGAATTAGAAAAAAAATAATTTAGGAAGAAAGGGTATGGAAAAGCAGAAACAGTTATAAAGAAAGGGTAGAGATACTGAACAGACTTCCAACAATTGTACTTATGATGTAGAATAAGTCACTGTAAGCAAAATAAGTGGAGTCAAGGAAGAAAGTTAAATGAGGGAATTAAGAGTAACCTATGGAGAGACATGAGAAAGTTGGGTGGCACTACCGATGTAGAGACATGAGAAAGTCAGGTGGCACTACCAAAGGAGAGACATGAGAAAGTCGGGTGGCACTACCGATGGAGAGACATGAGAAAGTCGGGTGGCACTACCGATGTAGAGACATGCGAAAGTCGGGTGGCACTACCGAAGGAGAGACATGAGAAAGTCGGGTGGCACTACCGAAGGAGAGACATGAGAAAGTCGGGTGGCACTACCGAAGGAGAGACATGAGAAAGTCGGGTGGCATTACCGATGGAGAGACATGAGAAAGTCGAGTGGCACTACTGATGGCGAGACATGAGAAAGTCTGGTGGCATTACCAATGGAGAAACATGAGAAAGTCGGGTGGCACTAGGAGATGAAATAAAGAGGGAAGACATAATGATGAATAATACCGTTAAAGAAGTCAGACAGCAACTTGAACATCAGCACATGATGTCCTGGAGATTTTACAGGGATTGTTCATAGTCATTAATGACAATATCATACAAGAGAAGCATAGCGAATAAGGTTATAACAGGCTATTTTGCCTTGCACTACCTCCTGGAAACAGAATGGAAACAGTCTTCAGATGAGGAAGAGATGATTTACTACCTGAAAATAGACTAGGTGAGGGTTTCTAACATGGGATTGTACAGTAGTTGTCATATCACCCAACTTTGTTTTAATTTAGTGACGGGAATGAAGTGACCACAGGTAAAACTAGGTGTAATGTGCTGGCATCTTAACAAGGAATGCAACACAATGTAATACAGAAAAGCAAGTAAAGGAGTTTGATCCAGCATGGTGATTGAGGAGACAAACTGGTAAAGGGAACAAAGTAGAATGCTATTATTAAAGGAAGGAAGAGGTGATCCAGTGAAAAGGAGATGGTGCAGTGGCTTCCTTTAGTTTTGGGATAGTTCCGTTCTGAGTATTTTGCGTCAGACTTCACTTTATGACTAGACGGTGTCAAGTCTGTTTACAGACATTCAACTGAGCACAGTTTTAACAGATATAGCCCAGCAAGAATTAACTGGTAGTCATTCTGAGTAAAAGTAGGATAATGCTTGTTGTGTTCTATATCATGGAGGAAGGGTGCACACATGAGTCATCTGAGTATACTAACTCAACATTTCAGTCAAAAGAGAGCAGGATAATGACTTGTCAGAGCTGACTTTTATTCCTGCCGAAATCATCAAGAATGTTTTATTTCTCTTGATTCTTTCTCAAAATACAGGAAACACGTAAGTCTGTCCCTTGTTGACTCTGCAGATTTTTTTCAGAGTGTAGGGAGTGGAGATTAATTAATTAAACTTGTAATGTCTTCACTTTAGTTTACAGATGTGGCCCACAAAATATATTATTTACTCTTGAAAAGTAGTTTTAATATATTTCCATAATGCCTGTATTTCTCAAACTCTGCCTTTATGTTGTTTTTGTGCAAGTTCTACTTTCCTGTCGATATGCTCTGAAATATTCTGCTTAGTCTGGCTTGACTCTTTACCTGTGTTTAGTGTAGATTAAATACTTTGACATTTATTCCCTAGAGTTGTTAATTTCTTAATATGATTATTTAATTCCGTTTTACTTTAGGGATAGAAATTTTAAGGAATTATGAGAAGTTTTATATATGATAATTCTATTTGGTTTTGTTGTGAATTGGTGTCTGGAATGCTTACCTCTGAGGCAGCCTTTCATTTTCTTTGAGGATATAATAATTGAGACATAATGCCTGAGACTCTTCTTTCCCAAATGAGTTCTGAATGCTAACACTTTAGCATCGCCCACTTGCTGGGCATCCGGAATGGCACTGGTTTTGGATATGGCTGAAGAAAGTGAAATGTGCATTATCATGAGCAAAAGACAGATTCACACGGCCACTCCAGTGGTACAGAGAGATAAAGCCTTGACTACAATCCAGCTGACCTGTTTTCAGCTAGTGATGTAGGCAACTGATAGAACAACAGAGGAGGAATGGTAGTTACCATCCCAGGGAGATGGCAGTCTTGAGGGCATGCCACACATTACCCCTTTTGAAGGTCAGGGATGTGTGTAGAAGGGGGGGGGGCATAGCTCAAAAGATGGATTAAGGTAGGATCCTTCACTGAGCTGCAATGAAGATGAACAATATTTCATCGAGTCTTCGGTATGCTGTCCGTCTGCATAACACCAACAGATCAACATGAGAGGGGGGAATCTGGAGAGGGCAACAGTGAAAACTCCTCTGTCAGATTGTGAGATGGCCAGACCCTCCAGGATATCCTTAGGTTCGACACTAGCCCCAACCCATATGGAATAAAGTTCAGGGATGTTGGTGAAGGCTGTTAGACCCAAAGTTGTACATGGATAACTGGGGGGTGGGAGGTATAGGATGATATGAAGGGCTATTTCTCATTTTAAGTCATTATTTATAGAAATAATTCTAACATTTTTAAATCCATGATATGGGCTTGTTATGCAGCAAAAACTACCAAATTATACACCAGTTCTGCTGCTTTTGGCTGCATTACAAAATATGTTATACTGCTTTGCTTTGGTGAAGAAAAGAACTCATGAAACAACGCATGCACCCGGGTCAAACATTAATAAGAAAGAAGACAAAAATAAGTTTAAAAAAGTTAAACATTTTAACTTTAAACAAATGATCCAGGGCACCTAATTAGGCATAGAGCAAGTTTTATGAAGCCTGGAAACCAACATGGAGCCCTACATTTAGCCTTAGTAGTAGAAAAACAGTTCTAATAAAGGACTGAAGCCATGAAAAAAGATTAATTAATTGCCTAAAAACAAAATAAAATAAAGCAAAAAAAAAACCTGTTCAAAATGCCTTGCATTATAAAGAATGAATTCTTACATAAAGATGTTTAAGAGGAAATTATAATTCATGGTGTGGATAGTGACTTCGCAGACTTCAGTCTTGAGGCTGTAACTCTTACTGCCCAGCTCTCAAAGTATAGTACTTTTTTAATGTCATTATACTTTCCATCCATTGTTTCTTCTCTCCCCTACTAGCTAGTGAGCAAATACTTGTACTATGACTGTGCTACCCTACTGGAGTATCTTCCTTCAGTGTTCTTAAACCTCTCCATCCCTTTCCGAACGCTTCTCCTTGTGTTTTCTTACAGGAAGGAAATGTTCCTTCTCTTCCTTCATGTTTATCTTCTTAGTTCCTCCAGCAATGTGTACATGGTAAAATATTCAAATTATTGTCACTGATAGTTTTTGTATTGCAGCTGCCCAATTTAGTATTGTTTTCCTGCTATATCATGGATTTAACAAACATGTCACCCCCAGTGACCCACAAATTCTTAATACCTCTATTTGTTTATAACTTTACACTTTTTGATTTAATTCCTTTCATTTCCTTAGAGCATTTACTTCTTTTAGTAATTACTTATCTACTTGTCCTCATCAGCTTAACTTATTTTTGTCATATATTTTTCATATTTTCTGTCCCTCCATCACTTGCAGAAATGGTTATCGTTATTCCATATAAAATGTGTGACTAGTGCCAGCTTATAGTATACAAGAAAAATCACCTTGCAAAATCTTTCAAAAAGTGTTTATCTGTTTCATTATTACTTTGAGAAGTTGTTTACATGCTTCAATATTTCAGCTACCAAATAGCATGCCAAATACATCTGTTTGATGTCCATTGCATACCTAATGCTGCTATAAAACTAGATTAGTCCTTTATTATGATATTTCTAACTGTGCTAAAAGGCATATGTCATCCTTTCTAATAGGCAAGTTACAGCAATGTCCTGAAAAGTAGCTCTAAGTATGAATTGTAAAACTTTCACTGTTCCTACTTTTTGCACCTGTTGCTTCAGTTCTCTGACTTCAATGGCAGAGGTTTACCTCACTGAGCAGCTGTTGAAGTTCATGACCAGCAAGTTGTGACAGTTGGCAGAAAGTCTGTCCAACTGCGGTGCCATGGATCTTTAAACAAAAAGTGCCGAAAACAAAACAAAATACAGCCAGCCAGAACATTAGCTAAGTTACTTCATTCTTAAAGGCTGACTACAAGCTGAACTCAAAAGTGAATTAGTGAAACTCACAAAGAGCCAATAAATATTTTTCCCAGCTATCTGAAAAGAAATCATACCATTCAGAACTATGTGGAGCCATAATTTTAATGTAAAAAAATATGATGAGGGTCTGAACTTGTAGTTGCTCCATCATCACTCAACATAAAGCAATTTGCAGCAGTGTGATGCAATGTTTGTGCCAAGTAATCTAGAAATAAAACATTTCACTCCACCTTTGAGTGGAAAAAAATGTTGCAGGGGCATTCTGCAACTGATTTTAATGTGGTCTGTATTGAGAAGTATGTAATATTTTAGAATAGTCTTAATATCAAGCAACAGTTCTTCATGTGCCTAGAGCTAGAAAGTACACATTCTGATGTGTTTTTACTTAACTCATGGTGCTAATAACTAAATAGCATTCAAGCAATGACAACTTCATGATTTCCTCTATGCACATTTCTGGTAATGTGAACTTCAACCTGCATGTATGTTGTTAATAAAGTAAAACAGAATAGCTCCTGTTTTGCATTTAAAGAGAACATGTTGATAGAGGATGCTGTAAAGTGATAATCTGCTATTCAGAGTTTTAGCAAGGATTTTTGGGTGTGTACATCTGTTTCTATATTGTAGACACTTTCCACATCTGCATCCACCCTTCCAGAGACTGTGCATTTGTGGACAACATACATTTTCAGTGGTGATAACAATTTCCTAGTTGTGTAATAATAGGTTTAAAAATAAAGAAATGCATTTGTTCATGCATACATATGTGCATACGTGTTTGCATACAAGCATATGTACATGCATGCACAAACACATTTAGGTATTCTTAAAAGAAAAACATTTAACAAAATCAGTAAGTTAATAAAATAAAAATATAGCAAATATGCCATAAATGTTTTTAACATTTAAAGTGTAGCTCATCCCTTTGCGCCAGAACATGTTATTCCAAAAAAATTTACATTGTGGACAACATCATGTATTCCTGACTACAATACTGGTCATGCACACGTGTACAAAACCTTGTGCTGTGGATACAGCATGGACTGTAATTCTGGATTGAAAATAACAGCAGCACACAACTCTTCAGATACATCATCTGTTATCCCTAGGCAAGCAACAATTTCTGTCCTGTAACAATACTTTATTAGGTGTTTGTGGACAAACACCTCGGGATAATAATTACCTTTATCTATTTAACAGTTTTACCTGTCACTAGTATGGATCTAAAAAGGAAGAAATACCTAAACTCCTATTCTCATTTGTACTGAAACTATATTATCTGAAATTAATAAAGCAACTTAACCAGAGCAGTGTGCGTTGCCTTTGTCAAAACCTTCACTAGCGTAACATTCCATTTAGCCTCCCTGTTTCAGTTTTTCAAAAATAGTGTTTTTTTTTTTTTTTTTTTTTTTTGTTTTTTTACAGCTCCTTTGTTGCTACATCTAGGAATTTTTTGTCATCCTCTCATAAGTTTTCTGCACTTGTCTCTCAAGGATCAGGTTTTGCATCAAATCTGTTCAGCCTTTATTTTTTTCATTTGCAATTTCTAACATTCCACTTGATCTCAAACTATCCAAACTTATCTATACCGACAACCTTGTGATCTGTGATTCTGCCCCTCATCCTGTAAGTATATTGAACACATTTGAAACAATACGTTATAAGCTCTGTATCTTCCTCGGGTGTAAACAACTTAAACTAAATGTTAAGAAAACCAAATATGAATTCTTATGTCTTTAGCTGAAATTTCAAAACTTACTGCTCATGTCCACAGAGCTCAACGAAGCTTGGAGTCTTAGCCTGTGATCTAGAAGTGTTTCCTCTATATCCTGTGCCATCCAGGCAAGATACGTTTTTTAGTTGATAGATTATAGTTGTAAATCATTATTATGTGATTGCTGCTGTTTTTGGCACTATTAGAGCATTTAAAAATATTTTTGTTGAAAAAAGTGTCTCTCTTTTCTGACTGTTGTTGCTAATACTGTTTGCTTTGAAATCACCTTGTAGAAGGGTGATCTAACTAGTAAATAAGTTGTTTGTTGTTGCATTGTACTTGTCAGGTTCCTTTATGCTGTGTCTACATTAAGAGGACTAGGCTAATTCATCTTGTGGCAAAAAAGATGTTTGCCTTATCTGTTTTGAGTTGGGAAGCACTCTAAAAAGGGTTCAAAGTGTAATTGTTTATTGGCTAGAGGCTTGGTATTTAGGTTTCCTTTTTTTTTTTGCTACTGGTATAAATTTGAAACCTTTATGTGGGATTTCTCACTACACTATACCTCTCGACCATCCAGATATACACAGAATGCACTTTTGCCTCTTATTTTTGGTCTGTTCCTCATAAAATTTGTGTTTTTCAAATCATAAAGGATTGAAGGCACTAAGTAATACTAAATAATGATAGTCATTTGAGTTTTAGACTTCATATCCTCCAGAAAATAAATAATAATACAAAATGTTTCTAGCAACTTTCTAAGTTTATAGGAGTAATATTTTAAATCTGTGCCTATTTTTGGGCCTTTGTTCCCCCAATATTTCTGGCTTTGTCCAGATTTCTTGTGTTAAGAGGTTAAGAGGTATGCACACTACAGCACTGCTTATCAGTGTCCTGTAAAGATGAAAATGTCTCAAGAATAAAGTTTGTCTATAAAACTACACTTGGAACTGTATCCTGTAACTGGGTCTATATCATATGAGTGAATCACACAAATTGCAAACGCTCATAATATCGAACGTACAAGACCTCGAAGTGCTTTTTCTGAGATTGCAGTACAGTGAAGAATGGGATATTTGCCTTTTCCTCACTGTAGAGTGATCTCGGAGTTGGAATATATATTTAGCGGGGGTGTGGGGGAGGTCCGGTATGTTCGATATTATGAACGTTTGTAATTTGTGCGATTCACTCAAATGATATAGACCCCCTGTAAGTTAGTGGGTCTAAAACAACTCCTGTGTGTGAAGTCAAGCTTAGAGCAGCTAGTTTGCACATTGAGCAGAACTGCTCTTGTATCATAGCTATCTAACTTAGTCTTGTGCCAAAATCCAGAGACCACCCTAGGAAACCCTTGTATAAGCCTCTCTGGAACTTACAGTAGCTCTCCTGAATACAGACCCAGACAACATGGATATGCAATTTCCAAATGGCATCCTGGGACAATGTAGCAATTGTCTTATGATCATAGGCAGCCATTTAATCCTTAAAGGCACAAGCCATTCTATGCAAGAGATGTACATACACAAATTCAGTGGAGACAAAAATCTTGCATACAAAGCTGTCAAGAACACATGCACTATATCCGCCACACATACTGTCCACTATACAAATAGACCATTGTATGATGAGGCATTAAAAAGCAATCTTTCTAAAGCTCAAAGGCTTCCTAAGCCTATAAATGGCAATCCCTATACCAGAAATCTCTAAAGCCCTCACCAAAAGCAACAAGAACACTACAGATATGTCTACAGACTTACAGCAAAGCCCATAAGGCAACCAAACACATTACTCAGGACTCTTGTCATAGGGGACTCCATTGTATGAGCCATAAATGCCCCAGTGACTAGAATGAACAAGGAGCAGATAACAACTGCTTATCTGGAGCCAGGATCTACCAAGTCAGGCATGCACTTATGTCACAACATCACAGGTACTACTATGACTCTGTCATAGTCAATGTGGGCATAAATGACCTAAGATGTACCTCCCTTTCCTATATGAAGAGAGACCTTACTGATCTCTCAGAATATATGTGTCAGGCAGTTGTGTGCCTTGCACTGAGCATTGCTCTACCATCACCAAGGATGATGGCACAGTATGAACAAAAGATTATTGACTTCAATAATTCTCTTAGTTTCTTGTGTCATTCAAGTGTTATTCAATATTTCAGTATTTGAAGACATGATTAGCAAACCATGATGCTTTGCAAAGGATGGTCCATCTTATGCTTCTGAATTTTGGCTAAAACTTTACCACCTCCTTACAGCCCTTTTTAGGCAATCCAAATTGACAAAAGTACCAACATAGCAAATAATACCTAAAGAAACCTAAAGGTGTTAACATTCAATGTTAGGAGGCTAAACAAGAAACTCCACACAATACAAGCTCTCTTCAAAAGATGGAGGACTCTCAATCTGCATTAGCGACAAGTATATTTCAAAACAAGATGATGCCCTGGAATTTATCCATGTGCAAATAACCTTAGACATACCATACCCTAGCAAGCTATATGTCACCCTCTATGTCCCAAGAATTCTTTAGCTTGCTCCTAGACCTACTGGAGATTTACTTATTTATTTAACATTTGTTGACTGGGTAAGACTGACTAGGAATAGAGCCTAGTTTCAGCAGAGGCCCTAGGATAAATGCTCCAGATGCATGTCTTTGAAATGTGGGAGGAAACTGGAGCACCCAGAGAAAATCCATGCGAATGCAAGGAGGACATGCAGACTTTGCACAGAAGGCACCCCAGCCGAGAATCAAACCAGAGAATCTCTTGCTGTGAGGCGACAATGTTAACCGCTACACTACTGAGCCGCCTGTACTCACCATCCAATCAAATACCATATTCATGGGAGACTTTAACTACCGCTCAATAGGTTGGAAAACATACACTGGCTCAAACTTGCACGAAAAAGGACCTGGACTTTATTAACACAAATACCGTTGAGCAGATAGTACATACACTGACCAGAGATTAAAACATACTGGATCTGGTACTTAGCAATATGGAAAGTGCTTGGCCACAGGACCACCACCACTACTATCATGTTCTCATTGGTGAGGTCAGACCATAAAGTTGTCTGCTTTGAAATAAAAATCAACTCTGTAACCTTTTAAGCCTTGTAACACTTAGGAACTATTCCAAAGCAAACTACATCCTATTTGGCAATAGTTTGTCAAAATTAAATGTCCCCCCAACTCCAAGTTCAAAGCAATCCATGCAGAATTGTTCATAGAGACACCGAACATCCATGTAAAAGGTTGCACAGAGGTTATCACGCCTACTAGAAGTAAGCCCAAAACAAACTATGCACTGAACCATCCATTCATATATTAACTACTTCCTGTGGAATGTGCATTAAGATACTGTGAGTGCAAACAAAAGTCAGCTATTTATTTATGTTTGATACCAGGTTAGTGATGAATCAAATTAACTCAGTTACTCCAATGGAGCTCATGAAGTTAGCACTGTAACTTCCAATGCCTTTTCATGGCATCAAATTATGTCTTCTGATTTGAAACAAATATTCATATCTTTGGAACCATAAGGATTATAAAAGAAGTATAAATGGCAAACTCTTCTGCACAAACTATTTTTATAATAGTAATATTCTTTAGGTTCTAGGTCTTAAACCAAATTTTATAAGTCACAGTAATCTATTACATTTGTAATATTTTGTATACAACTTACAATATCTCAGCAACCACTCAAGTTGCACAGATACTGACAGCAGCATTTTATTCACCTAGCTGTGTGCTTTTGTGTGAGGCTAAGGAGTTCTGTGGGTGTTACTTGGCTGTTGAGATATTTAAAAAATATATGAACATTTTATCTATATAAAGTAATATCATAAAAATAACAGTTAATATATATTTACCTGCACTAGACAGAGGTCAGATATTAATGCAGTTGAGTTTGCTATTATGTAAGATTTAAGATTAAATATTTTAAAATATTGTACATAGTATGGTTTTGGAATTATCAATGCAAATATGATCAAGCAATATTTGACTCCTAGAGACATCAGTAAGAGTTAACTGGAGATGCACCTGGAGGCATCACTTGGATGTAATGAGTTAAGCTTCTTCAGCCATAAATATAGCACACAACAATATTTTACAAGTCATACCTTATTGTCCATAAACAATATGATAACATGTTGTTATGAATCATACATAGAGTAAAAATAAGGCAAGGTTCAATAAAGTCTACACAATCAGTTTTGACCATGTGTGCAGAGCTCTGCTATGCACGAATGGGTGTGAAGAGATTTAGATTCAGTAAACTCCGTGTAGCAAAGCACACTCACTCTCAAACACTGAAAATTCCATGGCATGCATGTTACAGCACAAGTAGATGAATTGTATGCTAATGGAACAAATCAACACAGTGGAGTGATTCAACAAGCTGTAAAGCAACCTTGTAGACTCCATGCTCATGTTGGCCATGCATTTAAAGGTTTTCCAAATACAGCCATGGAAAGGGGTCTATACCAAAGCAAGAAGAAGTAAATATCCTTAGATTTGTACTGAACAGACCCCAACATGTAACCCCTCCATACATTATGACATTATCAGATATGCTGGATACTAGAAAATTATATTAACAATAGGAACAATTCCTTTTTAAGTGCCATGACATAAATACACCCAAATGCACAATTTACTCATAACTAATGTAGACAGCTAAAAGTGTAAACCCCGTAAAACATAGGATTCAAAACCTGCATTTCTCTGTGCAGAGATATACCTCAGTAATACCCACCCTTGACTGTACAACATTGGGCTCCTCTTCAGTTTGCCTGCCTACCCGGTTATCAACCATGTAGATTCAGGGCTGTCAGCATGGTGAAGATGCAAATGAGTTCAAAACTGATTAGAATTGCTGAATCCCAAAAACCTATAATCATGTAGGGATGTTCACTTCATTTAGGCACTTCTGCAGTGTTTGTGTTGAATGCATGGCGACAGTGAATGACGACATCAGGGGGGTATGTCAGGTTGCACTTACACTTCACAGACCTGCAAGTACTCCTTTGTAAGAGTGCATGTAAGCAGTAAACAATTCACAACTTCTGTTTCATCCTCTTTATTGCTTGTTAAAATGTATCAACTCTGTCCACTTTAACTTCAGATTTATTTTTGAATTTTTGTCCTGGTTTATGCAATACAGCACTTAGAGCAACCACTGGAAATGGAGGAATGAATGGCAGGTTTCTCCATGCTTGTCACATAACTATTCCTGTAGCAGCATGTGTATGTGTAGGACTAGAGTATAGAAGGCCCTGGGTTCTATTACAGGGTCCGCAGCATTCCCTAAAGTTTTTGAGCTGTATATTTGCTCAATATGACAGGTACAGACCACAGTATTAACAAGATCACCTGTAATCACCTTATTTCAGCATTGGTGCATGCAGTGGTGCATAGATCTGCAAAAAGCACTAATGACCACCAACTGAGTTGATATATTCAATAAAGTAGCATACGTTTTCTATAGGTACAAATTACAGCATAAGCAGGTGATTTAGATTACAGTGGAGCTATTCAATAAGCCATAAAGCATCCATGTAGCCTACATTCTGGTTTTCCCTACATACTTCAGTACCATGGGATAAGGAAATTCTAGGCCTGAAATAAAATTGCCTCAACTGCTCCATTTGTAAGGTAAGTCCTGAACCTAGAATGTATTACTTAATAACATTATGGCATATCCTTGTATATCTTAACTTGGTACATTAATTAAGTAAATATTGGTGGATTTGTACAGAAAGTACATTAACATATGACAATAGACACTTATTTTACTTGTATGTATCCATTACTAAGATTGATTTCTTATTCCTCTCATTTTTCATTGCACTTTTTTGCATGATGCGCCACATAGCACAAGTAAGTGGGTTATGGCTGTGTTTATCTGATTTGTGCAAAGGATGGTGGTCCACCTATAAAGCAGATGGCCAAAAATAGTAACTAGTTACATTCAGTTAATGCCCTTGGTCATCATAAAAACCCAGCGTGGAGTACAGATGGCACTGGATTCTAGTACAACCTTTCTTTTACTGCTGTGACATTGCAGTTTACAGCAATGAAGTACAACATAGACAACTGTTTCCTCAACAATCTTGTGGTAACAGGTGTAATTGTAGGACTGCCATACACATGGTCCAGGGATTGACTACATTATATTCCATATAGTATTATTTTTACTGGTAGAGTAATCTATATATTATTATATTTATGATCAAGTGTATGACTGCTGGTATATTGTGTAGTATAGTCCTGTAAATGTATTCCTGCTATCTGTACTAGCATGGCTTTAACCTTTGGAAAACACATACATAATTGCCTATACATGAACTTGCTTGCCACTGTTGCATTCTGCTTGGCAGATGTTAGCAATGAGGCTAGTGTTTGTGCACTGCTTACCTACGTGCAAACAGGTATAAGTCGCATGCATGTACACTTTAACCATTGTGCAAATCCACTGCTCACTGCACTATGGACTATATATATATATATATATATATATATATATATATATATATATATATATATATAATTTATTTATTTACATTTGTTTACCGAGAAAGTCCGATTGGACACAGGCCCATTTTCACCGGAGAAAAGCTCCACAGTACAATAGAATGCAGTACATGATAGAACAAAATATAGAACATACAATTGATTTTAATACATAATAGGTTATAAGTTAACAGTTTTAGTTAGACAGTACAGTAGACAGTCATTGAGTACATAGTAAAAACATTGAGGTACATAGTCAAAAAATTAAAAAACATTTTTTTTTAACCAGTATCTGGGTTTACAAGCTTTTTAGGGCAAATCTGTATATACTTATCTGAACATGTTAACCTGGAGTGTAACATGAGCATAGCCAGTTAGTTAAGTAGTGGGTTTTAAGGAGTTTTTTGAAATGATTGAAGGAGGTGCTGAAAGTTATATGAATTGGTAGTGTGTTCCAGGTTTTGGCAATGGTGCTGGCAAAGAGTAATTTACCAGCGTTGTTTTTATGTTGGATGACTGTTATTAGGTTCTGGCTGTTAGATCATAGGGCTCTAGTGGGAATGTGGGGCTGTATTAAATGCTGAAGTGCTGGCTTTAACTCTGGGAGGTAGTAGAGCTTGAGAGCTATAGAGAGTTGATTGAGCATAAGTATATGAGGCAACTTAAGCCAGTTAAGCTGTTTTAGGGATAGACAGTGATGGGACCTGTAAGAAGCATCAGACACAAACTTGGCAATCTTATTATAGCAAGATTCCATTTTATTTAGTTTGGTTTGGCATAGATTAATCAATATGGGAGAGGAGTAGGGGAGGGTGGATAGGAGATGAGTCCTAGCGATGGTGACTTTGGAATGGTTAGTCATAAACTGTTTGTTCCTGTAGAGGAGGCCTAGCTTTTTATTAAATTTCTTGTTGGTGTGTGCTATGTGGATGTCAAATTTCAGGTTATTGTCTATCTCTATGCCTAGCAGTTTAGCGTGTGTGGTTGGACTAATTTGAATGTTTTCTTTGGAGTTGATGATGAAGTTGTTGCTCAGGGGAGGAGATCTACCTGGGCCAAAGAGAATTAGTTTGTTTTTTTAGGGGTTAAGAAGAAGTTTGATATTAGTGAACCAGGTTTCAGATAGAGTGAAGGTGTTTGGGCTAGGGTTTGTAGTTCACTTAGGGTGGGGGCGGCACATATAAGGGTGTTGCCATCAGCATATTGTACTACTGAGGCAGTTGGTAAGGATGAAGATATCTGGTTAGTAAATAGGGAAAACAACAGAGGGCCAAGGATAGACCCTTGAGGGACTCCTATAGTTACTGGTAGCAGGGGGGGGGGGGGCAATTGGTCTTGCCATAGGACAGCTTGCTGTCGATCTGACAAATGGCTGTTAAACCATGATACAGAGGAGGGACTTATATTTAGGGAAGATAGAGTTGCAAGAAGCATGCTGTGGTTTACAATGTCAAAGGCTTTTGATAAGTCTAAGAATATGGAAGAAGTAAATAGACCCTTGTTTCTGTGGTGAACTATGTTGGTAAATGATAATAATGCTGTTGCTGTGCTGTGGGAAGGTCTAAAGCAATGGGATATGGAGAGCAGGCTGGAGGTACTGCATAAGTTGAGTATGAACTACTATTTCTAATATTTTGGACAATGGTGGTAAGATAGCTATAAGGCGATAGTTGGTAAGTTCTAAGGAGTTACCTCCTTTGTGCAGTGGAATGATATGGGAGGTTTTCCAAGAGGCTGGTACTTTGCATTCTGACAAAGATCTATTAATGAGAATGGACACTGGATAGGCTATAGCTTCAGCTGATATTTGAAGGAAGTCTGCTGGTAGCTTATCAGCTGCTAGAGTGGTTGGTTTAAGTTTTCTTAAGGAGTTTAAAAATTGCCTTGATGGACACTGGGTGAAGTTGAAAACTGGGGGTATTGTTTTGTGAATTGGGTTGGGTTGTGGTAGTTATTGTTGTGGGGTGGGTAGTACTATTATTTTGCGCATTGGCAAGGGTCTGGTCCATTTCAGTGAAGAATTTATTAAATTGTGTGGGTATGTTTTCATGATTATTTGGTAGCACAGGAGTTGGTGTAGCAGACTTTCCTGGGTGCAGTATACAATTTATTGTGTTCCAGATTTTTTTGGGATTATGAGTATATTTTGCTTGTAGGTTTTGATAGTAGTTAGATTTGTCTAGTTTGATATGTTTTTTGGCTTTGTTCTGGAGCTGTAGGTAATTTTGTCTTAAGGTAGTGGTTTTGTTTTTTTGATATTGAGACCAGGTGTTGTCCCTTTCTTTCATTATACTTTTAGTGGGACTTGTTAGCCATGGGGCATAATTAGTTTTTATTCTAATGGTTCTGGAGTGTGCTTATTGGTCCAGGATTTTTAGGAAGGTTGTGTTGAAGTATTCAACTGTTTTGTCTAGCAATATTTGCTTTAGGGGAGTCCAGTTGAAGTTTTTAGTGCATTGATGAAGTCAGTAGTTATGAAGGTGTTTTTGTTACAAACTACTCTGAGGATAGGTTGACTTATGGTTTGGGATTTGTTCCTAATTAGGTAGATAGGCTGATGGTCACTTAAGGCATCTGGAAGACAGACAGATTGCTTTGTAAGATTGGGGTTAGATACCAGGATCCAGTCAATGATGGACTGGTGATTGGATGTTTTGTCAATTCTAGTGGGGGTGGTTATAGTTTGGGTAAACCTGTGGAGGTTTATAAAGGCAGTGGGATTATGGCAGGAACAGTTGAGCCAGTCAATATTAAAGTCTCCTAATAGTATGGTTTCATGTGGAATAGAGTTGGACATCCAATTAAGCAGGTTTTCCATTTGAGTGATATTATTCTCTGTTGGGATGTAGCCACATGCAATAACTATGTGTTTATTGGAGTTTATTTTTAATCTAGCAAGGACTAGTTCCACATATTTGACATCTTGGGTGTTATAATCTAGTTGTTCTATGGTGAGGTGGTTCTGGAATATTATTGCAACACCACTTCCATTTTTCTCTACTCCGTCTTTGCGGATAATATTGTAGCCAGGGGTGGTAATCTCATTGTCATGATGTTTTGGTTTGAGCCATGTTTCAGTTAACACAACGATATCCGGTTTGATTAGTGCCAATAGGGCATGTAGGTCCTGGATTTTCTTAAGTATGATTCTAGCATTAATGTTTAGGAAGCAGGGAGATTAGGATGGTCTGTGGTATAGAGGATTTAGCTAATTTGAGTTAGAGTTGACTGGTGTTTTGGGTCCTGGATTGGGGTGGACATCTCCACTGCAAGTGAGTTTTTGGAGTAGATGTAGATAGAGTTTGGTAAATTTGTGAATTATTTTACTTTGTTTTTGTGAAGAAAGAGGGTTTGTTTTTTGGTTGGTTTGTTGCATGAGCAAGGGAGAGGTTTGGGTGTGGTAAGGTCGGATGGTGATATAGGGAAGTTTTTTAGTTTAATGAGATTAGCTGTGGATTCTGTTTGCCATGGGGATGGGATATGGTTGTCAAGTTGAGTGTGATAGGAGGACAGATTGGAAAGGAGGAGTAGGTTGAAGACTATTAGTGTGTAGATGGATGCTTTCAGTAGTTGGGTTGGATGTGTGCAGTACATGTTAATTAGT
This sequence comes from Protopterus annectens, assembly GCF_019279795.1. Taxonomy (NCBI): domain Eukaryota; kingdom Metazoa; phylum Chordata; order Ceratodontiformes; family Protopteridae; genus Protopterus; species Protopterus annectens. Next base: position 291,526,829 of record NC_056743.1, read on the forward strand.
TTAAGAAAAGGTGGGATGTATACAAGGGTGATATTTGTAGGTTTGTCTGACTGGAGTTGTAAAAGGAGAGGGGGAAATTGGAGGGATTTTCTGATAGAGGCAGGAAGTGAGGTGCAGTGTTTGGGAGGAACTGGAAGGGGAGAAGGTGACAAGTGGTTAGGTATAAAAGAAATTATATGGGGGTGGGAGAGGAGCAAAGTGAGCCCGAGCTTAGCGCGGGCGAATGGAGCGGGTCGACACCCACAGCGAGTGACTACAAGAAGTGACAAGATTCCCTAAGAAAACAATCAGTGAGCTATGGAGGTGAGTCAGGATAGAGAGAGGTGGAAGAGTATGGATTTAAGGCAGAGGGAGAAAATCTGAGGTATAGGAAGGTATAACAGCACAGCAGGATAGGGTAGAGAAGGAGAGCAGGATAGAGAAAGAATAACCAATGGTGTGAAGCACAGAAAGTAGATAAACTGGATGTTATTAAAGGGTAAAGAACATAGATGGAAAACAGGAGAGAGGAAGGGCAGAGTATCCAGACAAAGCAATAAAAAAAAGTCTACAAAAGCAATCAGAGACCTGGGAACAGGAGGATAAGTAAGTAAAATATGAGCGAGTCCTACAGTCAAAAGGAACAGGCAGAAATTAGGAGAATACAAAAGTCAAAAGAAGCAGGCAGAAACCAGGAGAATTTAGACTAGGGAGATACTCGACTAGATAGACATTTAACAAGGAAGGAGTGTAACTAACAAAATGGTGAGGGGGAGTTCAAATACGTTTACATGCAGCCTAATTTAAATACTATGGTGGGGGGGGGAGAGAATGGTAGGTGGGGAGAGAAAAAAGGTAAGAATAACTTGGAAGTCTTGGGGTGGATACAGTGCAGCTGCCAGTACCAATGCAGAGCTCAACCAATGGCACTACAAATACTCGTTTTCTTAACAAAGCAATAGCTATTGCTACTGAAAGGATTACAGGACATAATTCTGTGGTATGTAGCTGAAAAAAAAATTCTATAAATATATATATATATATATATATATATATATATATATATATATATATATTATAGATGCTTTCTTATTGGTATTTATTACCCAGTTCCTTCGGATGATATAAAACTACATGTGGAAAAATTGCAAATTCAGGACAGATCTTATATTCAAAATACGTACATGTGTTGTCCCCCCATCAATACAACCATGGGGGCTCAGTATTTTTTTACACACACATATATCAGCCACCCTACAAAGTGTAATACATAATATTGTGTGCTCCCTCATGGACAGGGCCAGTCACTGTTGCTGACAACCTTGCTCTGCTAAACTCAAATGTCCAACTATGCTCAATAAAGGGACTTGTGTTTTTACACAGCTAGGCTTATACACACCTAGGACACACTCTACAGTTAGGCTACTGACCTCATATGAACCTATAAATCTTTGTGCTAGTGCAGGCCTCCCAATCTGTTGTCCCCCACATGGTCTGCTGATGTCATCTAGCATAAGTTCACCTGCAGTCATGTAAAAGTCAGACTTGTGCAATAGCTCTCGTGTAGAGTACTGTGTTCTACAGGGGTTCTGTTGTCACTGCTGCCAACTGTGTGTGTGTGTGTGTGTGTGTGTGTGTGTGTGTGTGTGTGTGTGTGTGTGTGTGACTACTCATTAGAGTAGATGTGCTACCCTATGGTTGCTTCTGCAATGGCATGGCTTGCCAGTATTTTGATACCTGCACTGGCCTACACATCCATTTCAGGCTGGCCTTCCACCTTTTTCTCTCCAAAATGCCCTGCTGATGTCATCCACTATAAGTTGATCTGCAGCAATGTAAAAGATAAAACTGTGCTTTGGCAGTTGTGGAGAGTATTGCATTCTATAGTCTGTGTACTTAGGTAGGGGTTCTGTTCTCACTGCATTCAACTTGGTGTGCGGGCTTATCTCTACTCTGTTACATCTTCAGTGGCATGGCTTGCTAGTCTTTTGATACTTACACAAGCCTACCTACACCTCCATTTCATGCAGCCCTCCCAACCTCTTGTCTCCCACAAGGACTGCTGATGTTATCCACTGTAAGTTGACCTGCAGACATGTAAAAGTCAGACTTTGCTGTGGTGCTTGCATAAAGTACTCTGTTCTGTAGTCAGTGTACTTAGGTAGGGGTTCTAGTCTCACTGCAGTTGTGTGGATGTGTGTGTGTGTGTGTGTGTGTGTGTGTGTGTGTGTGTGTGTGTGTGTGTGTGTGTGTGCGTGCTGTTACATGACATTACAGAGAGCTTTTCACACCAGAACATGGGACACTGTTATCACCATAAGCTCAACAGGTAATGCTTATGTAATCAGCTATATCAGATTATTGCATATGCAGCCATCCCTCCAGGGCAGGATCAGGCCCTGGCCTGGAACCCAGGCAGATATCACCTTAGGTTCATAGGATGTTACTAGGCTATTGACCCTAGGGACTTTATATGCCTAGCCATGTTATACCATTTTTCACTTATTGACCAAGTTGTATGGTCTATATTTGCAGCGCAATTCTATGAATAGCACTGACTCCCATTATCCATAGGTTCATAGCAGGTTAAGTTCATAGGAGGTTACTAGGCTAGTGGCCCTAGAACCTCTACAAGCCTAGCCATGGTAATCCCAAATATCCACATCTGTGTTTGTTGGGTAGTTTGCAGAACACATTTATGCACAGAGCTGGTCTGTGATCTACACTGGCTACCCGTTTCCATGAAGGACAAGTTTTTTTCCCCAGGGCCAAATTTGCAGTCTCCCATGCAGTTATCTAGGTTGTGTTTGAATAGGGTCAGTGGGGAGCTCTGTGTTACATGAATAGGAAGTCTAGTCCAGAGAAGTAAGTGGCAGTCTCTGGAAGACATATAGGTCTCTCCAGCATTTCTGTTAATGTCACAAGTTAGGTTGAAATAACAAGAGTGAGTGACTCTTGTGCCATTTGACTTGTGGATGTACAGCATTTCCATTAGGGCAGGGTAGGAAATTGCTATATAGGCCAGGCACAAGTCACCTCTCAGTAGCCTATAAGACACAGAGTAAAGTGACAGGGCTTTCAGCCTGTCCATGTATATCATGGTTTGGAGTCCCTGGATTTTCTCTGAGGTCCCTCCAGCTGCTGCAAGTGTTTGCTGAGGTACACGCAAAAGGGTACATTATACGCTGTTAGTGGTCTGATATGGGTCAAGTACAGTGGAGTTGTAACATCCCTTGACCTGGATGCTATGCCCTTGATTTTGAGGTGCACAATGTAGAAGGCCTTTCTTACCACTGTGGAAACTTGATGGTCAAAATCCAGATTTACTTATTTATTTACTACTGTAATTCCCATGTACATACATTTATTGATTTTAAAATGCATTACATATCACACATTATTAATTTTGATAATTATATTAATTATTATATACAGATCGATTTATTGGGCATTAGTTAGACATTTGTTAATTATTAAATTATTGAATTATTTCATTATTTTATAATATGCATTGAGATATGTTTATATTACACAAGGGGTGTTATTTATTTATTTACTTATTTATGTACTTTTTCATTTATTTACATGAATTTTCACTTCATATTTACATATTTATGTATTAAATCGATTTACCCTTAATTAGAGGACACATTATACTTTAGGACGAAATGTCATGCATATATCAAGTGTTCTTAATTTAATATTTCAAGGATAAAGAATATTGTCTATGTCTTTTTAAACCTTGTTTTTAACTTTAATTATAATTTCAATTATGTACTTATTCACCTCATTATACAATCAGGTTTTGACTGGTTGATTAATGTGATTATTTAAGTAGTTTGTTTTGTGTGCTACAGTGTTCTGAAGAAGTCCGTGGAGACGGACGAAACCTAGGTCGACGCACTGTTTTTTTTAGTTAATAAACATATATACATTTGGTGTATCTATTGGAGCGTTTATTGGCCTCGTATCATCTCATCTATTTCTTTGTGGTTAGACTACCGTTTTGGATACAGCATCTCTACTTTGGCCCATGCTTTCTTGTCCTCTTGTAATTTGTTGGTGAGCATTTGGTTCATGGTGGAGTTTCAAAATCCAGATTGCTATCAACCTGTGTTGCCAAGTCTCGCATGACTGGGTTGGAAATCGGAGGGGTGCTGTCTGTATTTTAATTTGTAGTGAATTCTGTTTTCTGAAAGGGCATAGTAATACATTTTTTTGCATTTAGTTTTAGACCATGGCTGTGGCACCAGTAATTTGTTTGTATTAGCCTTTCTTGTAATATGTTGACATTATTTGGGGACTCGATGATTGCTCACAGTCTGCAATCATCAACAAATTTGGTGAGCCAAAGGCTGTCTACTCTGGCCTGGATTTCTGAGAAATAGATGACAAACATTAAGGGGCCCAGCACACACACCTGTGGTACTCCACTGGTGATGGGTCTACTACTGTTGGAGGTGGAGTCACCAATTTTGACAGAATGTGTTCTGCCAGTGAGCCAATTGGCTACCCATCTAGTAATGTAAGGTTAAGGGTTAATCCCTATTTTAATTTCTCTAAACCGTATGGATTTCTAATACCATGATGGGAGTGGACCCCATTCCTAAGTCAAAGTACAATTAAAGTTAGTTCACAAAATTATTATTGTTTCACTCTTTGATGTCAGCCAAAAGTGCTCATCGCAGCACCAGCAATGTGCACAGTAATGATTCCTTCTGCAAGTCATACTGAGTTACATGCATTGGTAGCATATCGAAATATGATTGTAGACTCTTTTTATAAGACCCATTGCTCCTACTACTATTGGAACTGTCTGAGTATCTTTCTTCCACATTGCTCTAATTTCTGCTTGCAAATCCTGATATTTTATGACTTTGTGTCTCTCTCTCTATTCAGGACACTGTGTTCACTGCATGTGGTGATTTCCATGATCAGTGCTACTTTTGGACCACTATATCTATTTTTCTAGCAGCTATCTTTTGAACTGTTGGCAATGGATGATCCCACGTGATGTAGACTTCATTGTTTTCTATGATGCTTTGTGGCTCATGTTTCCAGTGCCTTTCAGCCACTTCAATACCATAGTGTTTGCACCATCCCCAGTGCAACCATCTCACCACATTATTGATCCCTATCTGGGAGAGTTTCTCAATGATGATAGAGTGGGGAATTGTGTTAAAAGTCTGGGCAAGGTTGAGATAGGCTGTGTGCACTGTCTTATCTTCATCCATGGCTTTGGCGACTTTCTCAAAGAAGTTCACAAGGTTTAAGAAACATGATCTATAATGAAGCCAGACTGGGTTGGGTCCAGCTTTTGGAGGTCACCTATGTCCTTGTTGATAAGGTACGTGATAATTCTTTCAATGACCTTGCAGATGAGGCTGGTTAGACTTATAGGGCTCTAGTTCCCAGGGTCAGTTGATGACCCCCCCCCATGCAGGGGGGGATTACTATTGCTGTTCTCCATTCTGTAGGAACATAGCCAGTTCTCAAGCTTTGATTAAGGAGAATGCCAAGTGGGTTCACAAAGTCTTGTTTTAGATTGTTTAGTTAAACAACCTGGGATATTATCTGGTCCCATTGCAGGCATGTTTTTGGCTTTGACGAGTGCAGAGATGACCTGTTCTCTAGAGATACTAGGCAGACAGCTGGTGTCAGGTATGTTTTGGAATATTGTAAGTGGGGATAGGGGGGTGAAATTTGTGCTGAATTTGTCAGCTAGCAGTTTGGCAATATCTTCCGGTGTAGTATGAGTGATCACATCTACAACCAGTTTGGCACATAGCTGTGCATTTCCTTTCAGACTTTGGGCTTAGTTAAAAAAATGCCTTATGATTCTCCTTGGCTAGGGATGCGATTTTACTTTCATAATTTGCTTTACAAGACTTTACAAGATTTTTGAGTTTCTTATTTAGGCTTGAGAGGGAACTTTTCCTCTGCAGAGTGATATCCCTCTTGCTTTTGGACAACCGTTTCTTCTTGTTATATAATCTGTTTATACTTGAAGTCCACCATGGTTGCTTGTTTTTACGGGAGAACCTGGTTTTGATCCAGTCAGTTACAGCAGAGTCTGTGCAGTCACTTAAGTGTTTGTACAAGGCATTTGCGTACAGTTCTGCATAGTGATCATTGATGTCTGTGATTGCAGGGGGTATGAAGTTTTTTATAACATCATTTAGTAGGCTGTAGTCATCTTTGGTAAAGTTTTTATAATTTTTGTTCCTGTGAGGGTGTCAAGTTCCAGTAGTTACTTCAAATGAGACTGATATGTGGTCTGACCTAACCAGAGAGGGCATCACACATGGGAAAGTACAGTGGCTCCCGATGTTAGTGAGCAAGGGGAAACTAGATGACCTGTGGCTTACCATGTTTACTGATGACTACAAACTGGGTGCAATCTCAGGGAGATCAAAAAGCGACAAGGGTGATACACCTGGGGTAAATTTATGGTCTTCCATCCAGTTGTCTAAGTTATGCTTAAATAAGGTCAATGAGGAGCTCTGTTTTACGTGGATTGGGAGTTTGTTCCAGAGGAGAGGCAATCTCTGGGAGGCATATCTGTCTCTCCAGCATGTGCAGTTAATATCACATGCTAGGTTAAGATCCCTAGAGTGATTGAATCTTGTTCCATGTGACTTGTAGATGTGCAGCATTTCCATTAGGGTAGGGTATGAGACTGCTCTGTAGGCCAGGCACAAGCTGCCTCTCAGTAGCCTATAATATACAGAATACAGTGACAGGGCCTTCAGTCTATCCATGGAAGTCATGTGTTGCAGGCCCTGACTTTTCTTGATGAGAAACCTCTGAGGTCTCTCCAGCTGCTGCAAGTGTCTGATGAGGTACATACTGAAGAGAGTGTTGTACTCTATTAGGTCTGATGAGGGATGAGTACACTGGAGTTATAACCGACTGAGCTCTGGATTTGATGCCCTTACTTATGAAATGTGCAACACAGAAGGCATTCCTTACCACTGTGGACACATGGTGATCGAAGTTAAGGTTGCTGTCAACCTGTGTTCCCAAATCTCTCACAACTGGGTTTGAGCTAAGGGGGTACTGTTAATACTGCAATTTGCAGAGACTTCCTCTTTGCTGAAAGGGACGATAATGCATTATTTTGCATTTATTTTGAATCCGTGGTTTTGACACCAATCATTTATCTGTGTAAGCCCTTTTTGTATTATGTCAACATTATTGAGGGACTCCTTGATTACACTCAGTTTGCAGTCATCAGTGAACATGGTAAGCCACAGGTCATCTATTTTCCCCTGGACGTCTGAGAAATACATTCCAAACATTAGGGGGCCCAGCACAAAACTTTGTGGTACACCAATGGTAATTGGTCTGCTGGTAGTGGTGGAATCCCCATCTTTTTCTGTATGTGTAATGTCAGTGAACCAGTTGGCTACCCATCTAATGACATATTGGTAAACTCCCAGCTGTGTGAGCTTCTCAATAATGCCTGAGTGGGCATTGTGTCAAACCCCTTGACTAAGTCCTGATAAGCTGCATGCAGTCTTTTGCCTTCATCAAGGGCTTTGGAGACATTCTTAAAGAAGTCTACCTGGTGTAATAAGCATGATCTACTCTTAACAAAACCAAATTGTGTCGGGTCAAGAGTCTGAAAGTCAACTGTATCTTTGTTGATAAGGTCCATAATGATTCTCTCAATAGCCTTGCTGATTAGGCTGGTCAGGCTTATGGGTTGGTAGTTCCCAGGGTTAGTTGAAGGACGCATTTTGCGCAAAGGAATTACTGTTGCTGTTTCCCACTCTGCTGGGACAAAGCCAGTACTTGCACTGTGGTCGAAGAGAGTGGCAACTGGTTCCGCTAGGTACTGTTTCAGACCATTTAGCAGGCAGCCTGGCATGTTATCTGGTCCCACAGAGGCTGTATTTTTGGCCATTGAGAGTGAGGTTATGACCTGTTCTTTGGAGATACTAGGTAGAGGACTGGTGACAGGTATGCTGTGGAGTGTGTCTGGTTGAGACGGGGAGGGGGTGAAGTTTGCTGCAGATTAGTCTGCAAGCAGGTTGGCAATGGCCTCAGGGTCAGTATAAGTGGTACTATCCACTACTAGTTTGGCACAAAGCTCACCCTTCCCTTTAAGATTTCTGACATAGCTAAATAATGCCTCCAGATTATCATTAGCAAGAAATGCTAGTTTACATACTTGGCTTTAGAGGACTTTACAAGATAGCTGATTTGCTTGTTCAAGCTATGGAGGGTGTCCTTCCTCTGCTGTGTCAGCTCCCTCTTATTCTTAGACATTAGTTTCTTCCACTTGTTGCATAACCTATTTCTGCTTGATGCCCACCGGGTTGGCTTGTTTTATTGTGAGGACCTTGTTATGACCTTTCAGGTTCAGCCAAGTCTATACACTTGTCTAGGTGTTTAAACAAGCCATTCGTATGCACCTTTGTACAGCAGTCATTGTTGACAGTGGTAGCAAGACGTTTGCAACTATTTAGGCATTGCTTATAAGGCTGTCGTTTGCTTTGAAGAAATTTTTCATCCTTTTTGCTCTTGAGGGGGTTCAGATATGATCATTAATTCAAACAAGACTGAATTCTGATCCAACCTGACCAGGGAGGGCAAAACACAGGGGATAGTGCAGGGACCCCTTATGTTGGTGAGTACCAAGTCTAGAACATTTGAGCCCCTTGTAGGGGTGAAGAATATCTGTTACAGAGCATTTATATTAACAAGGTCCAGGAACCTTAGGGCAAGTCTTTTTGTGCTCATATATGACTCCCAAGTTGATTGAAGGATAGTTGAAATCACAAAGCATCAAGGTGTTTGGCTGTATAGTGAGTGACTTTAATATGTCCAAGTAGGCAGAGTGGTCCCCATGGTTCATGGCTGAGGACCTGTAGATAATAATGATATTGAAGTGTGTTTTGCCTATAGTTAGTTCGACTTGGAGTCGCACTATGGAGTTGTACTGTTTGACACGTCTGGAGGTATATTTGTCTTTAATGAAGATGTATACAACTCTGCCTTTGGCTCTTTCATGCTTGTTTTGAGGTCTGAATGTGTGGAAGGCATTGCAACCTTGCACGACATGGGGGCTCTCTGTGGCCTTAAACCATGTCTCTTGAGTGCTTTCAGTGAGTGCATTTTCTGATTTACATTCCTTGCATTAAGTAGCATAACATTCAGTTTATCATTAGTGAATTTTTTTACATAGAGAATCTAGTTGTTTTGACACTGCTTAAAAAGGCAGTATGGGGAGGCAAGCGCCTTTGCCAGTAACCAAAATCCAAGAGGCGACAGGTGAAGACCATCTTTGGCAAAGCAATGCGGTCTGTGACGATATCTTCCCAGGCTGACAGATATTGGATCCCCCTGCATTGACAACAGAAGCTAACCCAATTGATGAAGTCAGTCATGTTTTGTTTATATTGAGGCATCATCCTGGGTGAAGATGGAATGCTGCTTAGGGCTAGGTGGAACCAGGTTTTGCTGCAACAAAAAACATCTATTCTATGGAGGGCTATGGGTAGAAAAATGTGTCAATGCTTCAAAGTACAGAAATTAGTTGCTCGCAGGCAGCAGTGCAATCTCTGAGCAGCTCTGATAAACTGAGTGCAAACCTGGCCAAACACAATGGTGGAATAAAAGCGAGGTTAAACAGTTTTAAAAAACAAACTGAGGGAAAGTCCAAGACTGAACCTTATTCCAGCAATCCCCAACTCATATGAGTTGGCTGCACACTTCTGCCACAAGGGTCCAGGGGCCTTCATAATGTAAGATAGCTGTATTTACTGCTCAAATGATACTATGCAGTCTAGATACAGCAAGCTTGAATCTAAACTATGCTGTAAAACGCAGAGGTACTAGAAATTCAAAGTGCAGAAAATCACAACAGCAAAAAAGAAAGGTTTAAATAAAGCAGCAATTCAGTAGAATACTCCAACAAGAATGTAGACAGCAAACCTTCCTAGTGTGAAATAAGTGGTCTGGAACCCATGTGCTTAATCCAGAACTAAGACACTTTCAGAATAACATACACAGTAAGCCTTCAACCAGCAATTCCCAGCTTAGAAGGGTGTAGGCTATTGTCTTCTGCCACAAGAGTCTAGACCACAAACCTTCATAAAGTAAAATAACTGGTTTGGAGTCCAAGTGCTTAAACTATAGCAAAGATAGTTAGAGCAGCAGGCACAATAAGCACCAGCAATTCCCAGCTCAGAAGGGCAGAGGCTACCATCTCCTCCAAGAGTATACAAGCCTGCTTAATGTCAGTCAACTGGTCTGAAGCCCATGTGCTTAAACCAAAAGTAATAGCAGTACAACCAACAGCTACAATTTAATGCAGTACCAGTCAGATGACAGTGACATGTCTTTTAATCTACCAACATATATCATGTCATGGTTAGTAGGCCCTGTGTTATCTTGATTAGAAAGCCCTGTGGTCTGACCAGATGCTGCATCTGGGGTGAGTTTCATGCAAAAGAGAGCTTTATACTGTCCTACATTTCTGATGAGTTTGAATACAGTGCTTTCATACAATCCTGATATTTGAATTCTAATGGCATGTCTTACAATGTGCACCATATGTATGTACTGGAAAACATTTACGAGAAATGTTAGCAAGTAATGAGACACATTTCAGTTCCTAACTTCACAACCCTTACAAGAAAATACACTAGGAGGTACTGGCATGATGCTATCCAATGTATAATTTGGCAAGGCAAATATAAGTGACAGGTACAATTATCAGTTCAACAACACAAATGCAGATATTCTTGGCACTAATGTAGCTATGCACCCTGTGCATCAGATGCAAAATGTTTGTATCCCTAAATCCAACAGAGAGAAAACAGGGATATGGCACAGTTATCATCACTTGCACAGGGTGCTGTGGGGAGGGCAGGAGGCCTAGGCTGACACAAAAGGTTAGTGAATGCGTATGAGTAAGAAAGGGAAGCAAGCTGGCTGAACTATGTACCTGTTGCGTGTGTGTCTGTAGGGGTTCTCTATGTGAAAGTGGTGTGTGAGAGTCTACATGAACACAGCCAAGCTGTGGGCCATGCATGGTAGAGATGGCAATTCATCATTGTCAGCCCTGACCAAGAGAACTGGCTCCGATAGGAGTTGCACTAACACCTCAGCTCCCAAGATTAGATGCGGTGCTGCTACCTGAACTTGACTTATCTGTGCTGGACATGCTCCCTTCACAGGAATGCCCAGGACCATGACCACATGGCCCACCAGATCTGGGTGTGGACAGCAAACTCATCCACCAGGCCAGAAAAAAGATGAAAAGGAAGTACCTATCCATTATATCAGATCTTTAGTAGTTGGGATGGCATACAGGAGACTCACTTAAAGGTCAAAGTGAGAGGGTTTAGTAGTATATTATTGAATGACCTGCAGTGGTGCTGCCCTCTGCACAAACTGGTAGCTCTTCCAACAGCTATGAATGCTGGGAGACTATGGAGAATGTTTCCTATACAGACTTTTTCCATAAGGCATGGACATAACTTTCTTTAATGGAGTGGTTAAGTAGGATGGTTCTGCAGACATTTTGAGATATTTATACTTGTAGATTAGTGGAAGCCAATTTTGTAGTTTTTCATGTTAGAATGAGCTGTTTTATGAAAGAGGATATAACTTAAAGGAGACAGAATGTTGTGGTGGAGATTTTGTTTGGATGGTGGAGACAAAGTGGAAGGAGACATTGGCTATATGAAGTAGGTATTGAACTTACTGGTGATGCTATTTGGATGGCTAAATTTGATGTAGGTTGAGTTTTGCGACCAGGGCTTAGTAGGAGATTTATAGATCTCCGGTAATGCTTAGGGTTGTTTTGACTGCATTTTTGGAAATTTGTATTGTAGGATCTCTTGTGTAGCCTAATCCTGAGAGTGGTGCGATTTCCATGTTTTTCGAGGTTTATTTCACTTTTAAGTAACCAGGTTTTCCATGCTCCATCTATCTGACACATGAACTATTTGTTTTCTCTTTATGGTGAAGGATCAAGGTTAGCTTTGACTATTTTGGTAATTGTTGGGACATGTTTGTTTATGATATTTAGGACTGTGGAGTTAAAGAGGACAGCATCATCAAGATGGAGGGTTTTCAAAATATTCTAGTTAATTTAATGTAGTTCAGAAATAAAGGTGCCTCGGTAGAAGGAGGAGACCATATGAACAGAGTTGTAATGGTGAACTTTAGAGATGCCATTCTGAATTTTTATGGCAAAAGTGGGGAGGTGGTCACTTAGGGTGTCAGGAATGGAGCCAGAGGAAGTTATACCGTTTGGGGCAGTGGTGAGAATCCAGTCAATAATGTTAATACCATTACTATATTTGTTGCAAAGGCTGGGGTGCAGGCCACATAGTGTTGCTGTTGTTGGAGTTTGTATTTATTGTTTTATTTATTTATTTACTTGTTGCATTTGTTAACCTGGAAAGTCCACTGGGCCTAGAAAGAGTCCATTTTCAGTGGAAGCCCTGGGAGAAAAGCTCCACATTAATACTTACAAAATGAGATATTCATGTGTTTCGGTCACCAGACATAATTATTTCTTGTAAACTGCAAAAGATACCCAGGAGAGCAGTTCATCTGCGGTTTCATTGTTGCTTTTGATGGAAGGTATATACACCAATTATTCACAGAGGCTTAATATTTGTTAATTTTTTTGTAGGGAAGGAAGGATTTCAGCCTGTATAATAACTAGAGGTCTGTTAGAATAGGGTAATAGGTCTAAAACTGTCCAGCCCGACTATTTTATATCCTGGTGGAATGACTGCCTCATTTTTGTATATCCTTTCTTAATCATGTTTCTTTGTTTATAAGGATGTTTTGGGAGAGTTATGCTATCTACATATGGAATTCTACAATTTTGTTGATGTACTTAAGTTGATATTAAAAACATGGAGGCCTGGTGCTGTTGGTTGGTTGGTCTGACGGACTTGATAGAAGGAACGCATTTAGGGAAGGTAATGGGCAACGAGGTCCAGGGTTAGGGTGTACGTCAACACAGAGCTGGACTGTTTTGAAGGAGTGATGGTATGGAAGTAGCCTGTTCCATTAGCTGAGGTGTTTTTTGGATAATGTTTGTATTACTGGCTTAGAACTGAGTTTAAATGTCTCCCTTATCCACACCTACCCTTTCTGGCTTGACTCATTACTTCCTTTCCTCTACTCCATTAAGTGGGATGAGTTAAAGAGGTTACCAACTGTGTGAAGTTATGATGGGGAAGTTTGTGTAGTAGGGTTGTAGCAGCCTGGGGTGATGGTATCCTGTCATAGATATGGCAGTGATATGATGTTAGATGTGGTCACATTAGTAGAGGGGTAATTATGAGTACATGTGTAACTAACAGAAGATAGGTAAATGTAATAGATGTGATGGTGGTGTTGTGGTGGACAAGAGAATGTATTAGGATTGATTATTAGATATGACTGATTGATAGGAAAGATGCAGTTTGTGTTGGGAGAATGATAGCTGATAGGCAAATGTTAGCTGATAGTGGTAGATGACAGATATGATAAGACAATGTTGAATGAAAGATGAAAGAAAATATGCTTAGGAGTAAGGGTAGCAGGAGTAGTAGAGATACCAAGTTAGAGAGATTGGTGAGATGGAGTGGTGTGAAAGGCTGAGGAAAAGAAATAATGGGAATTGAGTGAGAGTGAGAGTAAGGTATGTGAGAGTTAATGAAGATAAGGTGAATTAAGACTTAATGGAGTAGAGGAAAGGAAGTAATGAGTCAAGCCAGAAAGGGTAGGTGTGGATAAGGGAGGAGTGGATATCAGAGATAGAGTGGAAGTGGTTGATAAGTCTGAGATGTGTGAATCTGATAGGATGAAGATTAGGGAGGGTGACAATTAGTTAGACATAAATGTAGAATAGGAAAGGAAGGATGGGAACTTGGGGTTGGATAGACAAATGTATCAGGGCTCATCCTTGGAGGACACTGACCACATCTCAGAAATAACCTGTTGAAGAGAACCAGGCAGGCACTAAGCAGTATCATTAGGAAGCTCTTTCCGGCAATAGAGCTGAGGAAAATATAGAAAACATGTGATTTGCTCTCAGAGGGGAGATGGACTGGTTTAAAGCTTGAGCCAAGTTTAAAAGTTAGAGCTACTGTAAAAGCAAGTCATGGGTCAGGGTATAGGTATAGCTGATAAAACTGTTGTTTACATGCCTTAAGTATTAGCCACCAGTTGCTGTTCACCCCTGTACTAGCAAAAATCAGACTTTTAAGTTGTTTAGGCAGGTAATTGCAGCTTGGAGGGATAATTAGGCAGAGAGACATCTTTTAATTTTTTCTCAGATTCTCTCATTTCCTGAAAAAGTAGTAGGCAACATCCATTTATCATGTTTACTGATGTTAGGCTCCATGCTCTGTCTGTGAAGGGGTCACATCATCACCATCAACAGTCTTTTTCCCATTTTCTACAAGGGTCAGGGTGCCATGTCAAGTGTTGCCATCTCTTTCATTTCATTGACAATCTCCTACGCACTTTGACAGTCATGCCTGACTATTGCAGGACTTCTCTCACACAATTCATCCATTTCTTTCCTGGATGTCCTAGTTTTCTTTTGCCTTCTTTCGGTTTGTCCCAGATCTCCTTCTCTAGATTGTCCTCTGCTTTTCTGAATACATGCCTGAACCACAATAATCTATTCTCGTTGACTTTCTATGCAGTTGGAGCTACCTTGGCTTCTGCTCTGATGTCCACATTTCTTTGTCTGTCCCATGATGTGTATCCTACCACCCATCACAGGCACTTCATCTCCATCATCACAAGCTTCTTTATTAGCTCTTCCTTTATTGCCCTCATTTCTGTACCATACAGTAGTACTGGTCATTCCACTGTTTTGTACATCTTGTATTACAGTTTCTTTAGCATTCTTCTGTCATACACTACCCTGACACTTGGTATCAGTTAGCTGCAGCTCCACTGAATCAAGCTTTGACCTTCTCATTCAGACTTGCCTTCTCCTCAGTTAACCCTCTCAGAAGCTGTTAACCTGTTCCTCAATGTTACCTTCTCAGTTCTCCACTTCATTTAATTCACCCCATTTGCTACCGTTACAACTGTTTTGTCTGTACCCATGTGCCTTCAGTTTTGCATTCCATTGTCCTACCTTTTGCTGAAGTTCTTGGTCAGACTCTGCCTGTAATGCCACATTGTCTTTATACAGTAACATTATTGACTTGTCTTTTCTGATCTGTTTGCTAACAGTGTCTATCACCAGTATGAACAGCTGTGGGCCAGTAAATGCACAGAGACTCCTCCCACTCTTAGCATGCATCCCTAGGCTTGGTAGGAGTATGATGAGTCCTCAGCCCACTTATTACTGCCAATACCCATACTCATATTTGGCAACGTTAGTCATCACGAGTGAATCACACAGAGTCAATTATTACACCTCTGAGTGGCTTTCCCTGACACAGTGTACAGTCTGTGATCCATGTTGCTCTATCTAGAGGATACTGCACTCCACAGCTGATGCCAAAAGTGGTTGGTCTATACAACTGTTCCCCCTGATAGATACCATCTAGAGTCTTTGCTGCTGCCCACGATCCATTCTTGGATGAGTTTGTGGTGGAAGCACTCAGCATATTTTGTGGAAGGTAGGAGGAATTACACAGAGACAAATGAAGAACATTCAAGCATTGGCCAAAGGTCAGGATTGAAACTTTTACCTTGTACATCACAGGTGAAGACCTTAACCATTAAGGCAATTGGTGAAGGAATGAAATATCTTTGGCATATTATGTTGCTTGGCAAACACCTCCGCTTTGGAGTGTTCTGATTCTGCAACAGCCACAATTTACAGGGAGTGGTGAACCAGGACCTTTTCCTGTTTACTTTTGTTTGGATTGTTATTTGGATTTGGGAAACTTCCAACTAGCAGAGAAAACTGAAGCAGAACTACTGTACTTTTCCTCTTTATTTTGAATTATAGACTTGAACCCATCTCAAAATTGAAAGCAGTAAAGCATTTTTACATGAACTGGCTGTCATTGTAGTAGTCTGCTTAGTGGAAAAAGTGAACTAAGAGTGTAGAGTACTGTGATGCCTTTTCTGGTAATGTTATTTAAGGTTTACTGTGTTTGTAGTTGTTGTGTCTTTCGGCTTTTCCCGATTAGGGGTCACCACAGCGGAACTCCGGTCCACTAATGATTGGCAGCAGATTTTTACGTGCCGAGTTGCCAGCTCTGATGCACAACCTTCAAAGAAGGTAAGCCCATTCACGCATGTCTCCACATAGAAGACGCTCTAGCTGAGAATCAAACAGGACAACATCATACTTAATACCAAAGAAAAACAGGAGGCTCAGAGGAGGCTCAGACTAAGGCAGCACCAGTCAGTGACTGAGAAGATGTGATGCAATAGAAACAGATGATATACGATTACATAAGGAAACTGTAGCAGTGGCTTCCTGTACGGCTATCTAGCCTCAGACAGCCAAAATTTTAAATGGCTGAAGCTCCAGTCTATTTGAAAATCAGCAAAATGTTTATTTTGTTTATTTTTATTTATTAAGACTTTTTTATAAGTGCCAAGCACCAATGCACTCCATGTAGATGCCTTACCCCCATACATTCCCCCTTAACTGTACTCATTTGAAGGTTTGACAACCATGGAGAAAAGAGGAAAGACTGTATACATTGTACAAGTGGTGGTAAAGAAATGCAAACAAAACAGGCATAAGGATTTTTATGGCAAATATGGATCAGAGTTCAACAGTACAGAGACAAAATTATCAAGCTCAAAACTCATCCAGTTAAGACTCTTCAGCTAGTATACCAATCATAGCCTCAATTAACATGACAGAAGGTATGGCTGGCAAAACTGGAAATAAAATATGCCATTTCATTCCTACAGGCAAAGATGGAAATGTGGCCACTGTTCAAAGAGCAGAGAATTTGTTTCTGAAAATGTGTGCTGCTGAAATGAAAATTGCATTTGCATATTTTGAGTGGTTTTGCTTATTAGTATTTGCAATGTTGAAACAGAAGGAAACAGAAAGAATGGTGCACTCTCTCTATGTCAGATTTTAGTCAAGGAGTTTGGGGTACTGGAATCTAAAACTTAATGGCATTTACTTAATGGATACAGCAGGAAGTGGGCAAGCAAGTGACAAGACATAAAAACAGACATAGGTGGGATACAGGAACATTTGTTTCTCTGTTATATACCAGAAAAGATAACATAACATGTATGAAAAATGAGTCATGTGACTGATTGATAATAGTGAGGATGAATGAGGTCCAGGACACTTGAAACTTTCTTCCCTGAGAAATTAGCCCTGGAAGGGCATTTGAATAAAAGTGGCAAACATGGTAAATGAGTAAAAAGGAAGTACATCACAAAGCTACAATCACAGAAGGAGGCAAGGCAGATCATAGATTGTGTGATACCTTTTAAGAAGATTAAAAGTGAATATGATATTGCTAAAATGAGTGGCTTAGCAGTTGTATACTGACTTAATGAGGGCAGCTGGGGGTATTTTACAGGGCAGTGGATTAAATCAGCATGGTCTCTAGATTATAAAATGGAATTTGTACTACAGTGAAAGTTCAGGTAATAGTTCACAATGAGTAATAACTGCATTATTAAATGCTAAGTGATACACACACACACACACACACACACACACACATCTCTCTATCTATCTATCTATATATATATATATATATATATATATATATATATATATATATATATGTATATATATATCCATGGATCTAGGACTTTTGATTGAAAGATCAAAAGCCCGAATCCATTACCACCGAACACACTTTAACGAAAGAGCTTTCATCAAAGAAGCGCTTTTGCTAAATTATGTTAAAAAAAATAAAAAATCTACTTGAATGGAGGGGGCAAGCCCCCCTGCACCCCCCATACCCATTACTTTAATATTCTCACTCCAAGGTCACACTACAGTGGGGGAAAGGGAATTTTCTCTTACTGCACAGTAGTACGGCTGGAACAACAAGTAAACTTAAGCGAAAATGCTGCTTTGGTGAACAGCACTTTCCCGCAAGTATGCTCACAAAATTGGGATTCAGTAAAAGATGCAGTCAAGTATCTGTACAGATCCCATATACATATGTACACATATATGTACATTAGTTTGTAAATGGAAAAGTGTGAGCATTAATCTTATGTGTTCTGCTGATTAATTTGTCACCATTTAAATACATTTTATTTATTTATTTATTTATTTACATTTATTAACCAGGAAAGTCCGACTTGGCACAAAAATAGCCCATTTTCTGCAGTGGCCTGGGGAAAAAAGTGCCATAAAGTACAAATAATATAACAGTTCAAAACAATACTTATAGCTAAACATATGTCTCCATATAGCACAACAATTTAACAGTTCAAAAATACATATAAGATGCATAGTTATTTTAGTTCTGTCATCATTAGATACATAAATATATATATATATATATATATATATATATATATATATATATATATATAAATAATACATAAATTATGAATCACTTACACACAAACTCTTAACCAACACACAACATGGCTTTTGTCCCTCCCACAGCACCACCACTGCATAAACAGCCTTCACCAATAGTGTTAACCACCACGGAAATAATGGGAAATTCATATCTGATACCTTTTTTTTACCTTTCCAAGGCCTTTGACATGGTGTTTCATAGTAAACTTATTCAAGTTCTTTCTGAATTTAACGTCAGTCAGCACTTGGTTCCAAAGCTATTTATCAGGTCGCCAGCAAGCAGTCCAATGGCAAAAAATCCTCTTCCCCTCTCCTTCCGGTTACAAAAGGAGTTCCCCAAGGCTCCATTCTAGGGCCACTACTTTTTTCACTTTTCGCCAACAAACTACATCCTTCCTCTCTTCATGCCTCAGTTTCCAGTATGCAGACAACTCTACCTTAATCTGCTCTGCCTCCTCCCTTCATGAGCTACAATCAGTTACACAAGATTAATTTCTCTCAGTTGAATCTTGGCTAACAAACTCCAATCTAATTCTAAATCCAAACAAAATTAAACTTCTGTTTAACCCTACAAAATTTACCTCAGCTAGTCCGTCCTTCCATATTATGTCCAAAAACAAGACCATCATTTCTCCTGTATCTCACACCAAACTCCTGGGTGTCGAAATTGACTGTAATATGAAATTTAGCATTCATATCTCCCAGACCATAAAAAAGTCCATAAAAAAATAGTATTTTCTAAAGAAATAAACAATTCCTTACTAAACAGACAAAGTCCACCATTGCACGTACCCATCTCATATCTGCACTCCTTTATGCTTCCCCTATATCCACAAATTTGAAAAAGACTGAAACCAACAAACTCAGTTCCTGCTATAATAAAATAACGAAGTTTGCCATGGACTCCTGCTTCAGATCACATCATTGCTCAGCTCTTAAGCAACTCAGTTTGTTTGAACTTTCACATTTGCTCCTTCATAATTAACTGATCTTTCCTCACAAAGTCCTTTACCAACCTGATAAAACCCCTGCCCAGCAAAACGTAATACTCCCATACTCAAACAACAGATCACTCCATTCAAGTAACAGGCTACTACTACATGTAACCAAAGCCAATAATGCAGTTGGTGATTCCCTCTCCTCCATCTTCATATCCAAAAAATGGAACTAGCTCCCCCACAATATAACACAATTTAAATATACTGAAAACTCACCTGGCTGATACATGCCTATGCTCCTGTGCCAGCCCTAGTTAATTTGCCCCATAATTGTAAAGCTAACTAAGCCACTGCATCAACTAAACTACCAGACTACTAAACCCATCTTTCTCAAACTTGGACTCAGCTCATTCTACAACACTACATAGTCTGCAATACTGTATATACTGTACTAATTACTAAAAATCTAAAGTGCATGGGCACCTCTGACCGCTGATCATATAACTCCTAAACTGCTACTTTCTGTATACACTATAACCTCAACTGCTTCTTCCTAAATATACCTTCATCAATACCTTTTATGAGCTGGTTTCTCTCTCACGCCTTCTTCATCGCTGTGGTGTACATTTTGTTACCAGGTCATACTATGCTCAAACTGTAATTGGTTGCTATATCTGTATCTAGTACATGGCATCACTGTAGTATACACTGTATGTCATTGTTGTAATATTTTTGTAAATGTATATTGGATTTCTATATGTATCTACTTTATATTATTGTACATGATTTGTGGAGCTTTTCTCCCCAGAGCCAGTCTATACTAAAAAAGGACCTGTGTCCAGTGGACTTCCCGGTTAACAAATGTAAAATAAATAAATATTAATAAATGTATATATATAAATATATATACATTTATGACTCACTTTCATTTCACAGAGACCAAATCACCTAATTTGCAAAGTACTGAAAACTCATTTGACTGAATCTCTTTTCATTGTAAGCCATAGACATGATGTGGGTTTCCATTCACCTGTGACTTGTTTGTGATAAAAAAAATTTCTGAAACTTACAGTGCTGACTGTCAGAATACCGATAGTCATGCAGAAAGTAGTGTTGTAGTGTTTTTAAATGTGGGTATGTCTCTTTACATTTTTATGGGAAGTATCTAAAGTAATATGGCAGATGTTTTGTGCAATCCCAGCAGTAATTGGCAGCGTGTAGAGTACTGTAAGGTAAATAAAAGGTATACGCCCTTTTCTCCACTGTAGTGTGATCCTGGAGTTAGTATATATAGTTAGGGGGTGTGGGGGGGGCATGACCTCCCCCCACATAGTTTGGTTTTATATTGTCTGGTTTCTAATAAGTGAGTAAGTAGTTTTTAAGGTCTGGAAAGAGGCAGTTGGTAGTGTTGTGAATACATTTGTTTATGGTTTAACATTTAGTCTTTTGAAATTTTGTATTGTAAGCTTTTTGTGAAATGAGATTCAGTCAAATGAGTTTTCAGTATTTTGAAAATTAGGTGATTTGGTCTCGGTGAAAAGAAAGTCAGTCAAATGGGTTTTAGGTAATATGAAATAGAACTATATATATATATATATATATATATATATATATATATATATATATATATATATAACATGCATACATAAATATAGTTTTGAGGAGTAGTACATAGCGCTCTTAGCAGTTTATTTCATTTTGACTTCTACGAATGGAAGAGACTGAGTATAGAGACCATGTCATAATCACCATCGGCAACAGTAGCAGAAATTCTATAAAAATCTGGGACAGCAATCGGTTGACTCACACTGCAAGCAGCATGGAGAAAAACACCATTAATATCAAGTGGGGTGGCAAGCGTTTGGCACATGTAGGCCAAAACAACGGTGCCTGAAAGGAGAATACAGGAGGAATGTATCGTTTAGTTACAAATGGAGAAGAAAGTTAACTAGAAAGAAGGGTAATAAGGATTTGTGGACATTCTGGGTTTTTAATGGATACGTTAATGGTTAAGATTAAGATCAGCAAGATTTCATTGAGGACTGGGAAATAAGCAGGATGCTTAAAGCTGGGAAGTGGAAGGGGGTGATCAGGATACACTATTAGGAAAAATACATTTCTCAGCATGAATTATTAAGGTGTAAGGGAGTGTTATCAAATCAGTGTAAGAAACTTCTCTATGTGGAAGATTTTCAGTCCATATATCTCTAGTTAATCACTGTACATTGATCAGATCAGACAATAGTAGCAGAAGTAGCAAACTTAAACTTGTCTTAAGTAAAAACAAAACAAAAAAATAATAATAATAAAAAATATATAATTGTTCAGCATTACTAAGTATTCTAAAGTAATCCAAGGCAGTATGTTTCCAGTCGAAAATCCTTTATTAAGTATACAGACAAGCAATCCAAGTGAAACAAAAATAGAGTATTAATTTCCTCACAAGCTTTCTAAATATATATACGTTTTATCAGGCATGGGAGTGGTTTATTGTGCTGTAAAACAAGTATTATTGGTACACATGTTAAATCCACATCCCTTCCCCCATCAGTGTGACATTCGAGCTGGTCCTGCCCTACTTAGTAGCTGTCATGATAGTATTATTATAACCCTTATGTACTTTAAATAAAATTTATAATGATGTGGTACCTCTTATTTAACCAGATTATTAAGTAGATTATTAAGTCTGTGATTTTATCCAAGACAATATACTACATGGCTGGAAATATATCAACCTTAATTCATTTGGCAATCAAAAAATATATATAAATATATACATATATGTTTTGCATGTAAAAATCAATTTCTATTTTCATAACCTATTGTTAACAAAGATCGCTTTCATCCTTCTAGACTTCTTCAGGTCTGTGTACAAGAACCCCAAAAACTATCTATAAAAATATATATAATTAGTATTGTTATTACACATCATTTTGAATAGAGAAACATGAACTCATGTGGCAATTAAATCTGAGCTCTTTTAGGAAGCCTGGATTAAACTACTACTGTTCAATTAAAAGTGCACTGGAACTTAGAAAATTGCCACATTGTTTACATGACTAATTGTATTTTATTTTATTTTATTCTACCAGTTGGTTTTAAATACCATTTTAAATCAGTTGCAATCTGTGTATATTTTGTTTCCATCATCATGCATACATTTTTCTTGTTTTTATTTTTTTCTGGTTCTTTTTTCCACTTTATTCAAAATGATGTGTATTAACAATACTAACTAATTATACAGTTATATATATTTTATAGATAGTTTTTAGGGTTCTTGTACACAGACCTGAAGAAGTCTAGAAGGACTAAAGCAATCTTTAACATAGAAACTGATTTTTACATGCAAAATGTATATGTATATATTTATATATATTTTTTGATTGCCAAATGAACTAAGGTTGATATATTTCCAGCCATGTAGTATATTGTCTTGGATAAAATCACAGACTTAATAATTTACTTAATAATCTGGTTAAATAAGAGGTACAACATCATTATAACTTTTATTTAAAGTACATAAGGGTTATAATAATATTATTATGACAGCTACTAAGTAGGGCAGGACCAGCTCGAATGTCACACTGATGGGGGAAGAGATGTGAATTTAGCATGTGTACCAATAACACTTGTTTTACAGCACAATAAACTACTCCCATGCCTGATAAAAAGTGTATATATATATATATATATATATATATATATATATTTAGAAAGCTTGTGAGGAAATTATTACTCTATTTTTGTTTTACTTGGATCACTTGTCTGTGTACTTAATAATAAAGGATTTTCGACTGGAAACAGACTGCCTGCCTTGCTTGGATTACTTTTGAATACTTAGTAATGCTGCACAATTCTATATTTATTATTATTATTTTTTGTTTTGTTTTGACTTGATGAGTTTAAGTTCACTACTTCTACTACTGTTGTCTGATCTGATTAATATACAGTGATTAACTAGAGATATATGGACTGAAAATCTTCCACACAGAGAAGTTTCTTACACTGTTTTGTTTTTGGACCCACTACACTTGTTTAGTGGGTTGTTTTAAGACTTCGGGGATACCATGGAGATTACTTATTTTTAGTGTGTTATCAGATGAGACATTTCCTGGACTCAATGAGCAATTGTAAATATACATACAGTAGGACACATCATTATTGACCTGTTTCTTATAAATATGGCTGTCTCTTGCAATAATCCTCTGATATTTCATTCTCTAGTGAAGGCTGACCACAAACCTTTGGCCTTCTCCTTTAAACATACGAAAACTCTGCAATAAACCTAACTGAATTTAAAGTCTGCAAACATGCCAACTTTAACTTTCAAAATGTCAAAATTCATTTATGACTGTATCTTCCTTGACCTTGATATATCAGCAAGCTTGACTAAGGAATTCATTACCCATTTATAAAAATAGAGAGAGAGAGTAGTCCCAACTAGAACAAGTATCATGGGAATTTCATAAAAAAAACTGGTGGTCCACCATCATATGTAAACTGTTCAGAAAATACTGAAACTCTTTAAATTCAGTAGATTCAAACACCCTCTTTATCAAGGGTGATACTCTTTCCATCTTTTCACCATCTTTGTCCTATTAATCTATTGCTTCTTACCTGACCCTATCTTAATACTTATTGTCTTATAACTAAATTACCTTTCTTTGAAATAAAATGCATTAATTAAACGTGTTTCTTATATTATATGAATTTTAATGATTTTTTTATTTCTTCAGTTAATCATTCATCTGTCTTTTCCAAAACAATTATTGTGTTATACCATGTTCTAAAAACCTTTATCACTTTTGCTACTGCTTGTAATAATGTGATCGCTGTTATTTTTCACTTGAATGGTGCAGTTGCTTATGCAATTTTGCTTCTTGTTTTACTGTTTATGCATGCTTTTCTAGTTTTACATTATATATTTAATATTTGGAAGTGCTTCTCCTTTGGGTATGTTGTGAAAATGGACAATTCCCAGTACAGTTAATTTAAATAACAAAACACAGAAAGGTAGATAGACAGAGAGATAGATATATTGTGGGTACTTAAGACAGTCAGTTTTATTTAATTAATTAGTATTTATTTATTTGACATTTGTTAACCAGGTTGGTCCAACTGAGCCAGCAGCCCATTTTCAGTGGAGACCTGAGTCGAAAAGCTCCAGTACAAAAACGATTTTAATACATAAGCAAAAAATACAGTAGGTACGCTAAAAACATTAGATCAGTGAAACAACTTTTTTTTTACACCAAGAATAAAACTGTAGGTAATATGCGGATCAATCAGTAATAGAACATTTCTAATACATAGATGTTGTTCTAAAGGTTATAATTGTAATATAGAGAGAGGAATTTAAAGCAGAGGAAAAAAAAATACATAACATAAATGTAATGTGGAGCACAAGCTAAATGGGTGTAAATCATAAGTGAGAGTATGTGTTAAGAGAGACAGAACTAAGGTATGGTGGTGAGAGATGTGTATATGGTAAGAGTGAAAAATATAATGGTGTAGCAGGTTAGGTAGGATCCTGACAGGGGCAAGACTTGCTGTTAAACAGGTGCAGTCTAAGTTCCTTTTTGAAGCGTCTTGGGTTGGGAATGGATCTAATATGTAAAGGAACTGTATTCCAGGCCTGGGTTACAGTGCATTTATAAAGTAGTTTACCAACATTTATGTTAGGTTGATAAGCATTTAGGAGTTGCTGGTTGGATGTGCGAAGGGATGAGTGGGGGTGTAAGGGGACAGAAGGGAGGACAGGGATGGGCAAGTGGATGGGTGGTGCAGTATAGTGTGTGTGATTTGAAATTGTGATAGTAGTAGCAGCTGGGGGAATTCCAGCCATTGAAGAGAGTTGAGTGCAAGACAGTGATGAACGTCGTAATGGGAGTTGGTAGCAAATCTAGCTATTTTATGGTATGTTTGTTGGAGTTTAGATAAGGTGGTGGTCTATATGTTAGTAAGGATTCGGGCAGCATATAGGAGGGAGGGGTGGAGGAGAGCCTGTGCCAGGGAGAGTCTATCATTTGAAGTAAGGAATTTTCTGTTTCGTAAAGTAGTCCCAGTTTTTTTTTTTTTTTAATACTTTGAAGGATATGCAAGTTAAGTTTTAGTTAGTCATCTGTGATGGTACCTAGGAGTTTGGTGTGCGGTTCAAGTTGTATGGTGGTCTTGTTAGAGGATGTGACTACAAAGGTTGATTTATGATCTGAGAGAGAATGAGGGAGAAAAAGCAGGAGTGTATTTTTTTGGAGGGTTTAAGACGAGCTGATTATCTGACAACCATTTTTCTATGGATAAAAAGGAGTCTTGAGTCTGAGCATGGAAGTCTGAGATATTGTTGGAAATGGAGATGAGTGTGGAGTCATTAACATACTGAATAAGGGAGGAGAATTAGCAAGCTGTGTGGAGATCATTGGTGAAAATATTGAACAGGAGGGGGCCCAGGATGGAACCCTGGGGTACCCCAGATGAAATGGGAAGAGAGGGGGAGCAGAAGGTGAGCCATTTGACAGATTGTTTCCTATTAGTCAGGTAACTAGAGAACCAGCTAAGGGGGGAAGGAGAAAGATTGAGTTTATCAAGTTTCGATAGAAGAATAGGGTGAGAGACAGTGTCAAAGGCTTTTCAGAGGTGAAGGAAAATACAGGATACAAGTTTTTGTTAACTCTGGCCTCCGCTACTCTATGAGTAAATAAGAGTGCAGTTACAGTACCGTGGTTTGGCTGAAATTCATGTTGTGTTGGTATTAAAAGGTTTTCTAGCAGGAGAAAATCGAGTAGCTGAGTGAATGCATTTTTCAAGTATTCTAGAGAGAGGGGAAAGGATGACAATGGCCTGAGTAGATCTATTAATTAGAAGGGATACATGGTAGACTATGGATCTGGCTGCTAATTTGAGGAAGATAGGAGGAGGGTTATCTGTGGGGGGAGAGCAGGGTTTGAGCCTACACAGGAGTGATTTGATGCAGGCAACTGAAACATGTTGAAAGGTAAAGGGGTTTTTAAGTTGTGGGTTGGAAGGAACAGGAGTAAGGTTAAGTAGGAGCTGTGAGTTGTCTAGCCATAATTCTATAGACGTGAATGATTCTTAACTAATTTCTTGACATTTTTGTAGATTAGAAGCTGTGCAGATGAATGTGGAGTCATCTGCATATTGTACAATAGTGGTGTGCTTGGAAGCAGTGTGTAGATCATTTCTAAATATGTTAAACAAGAGGGTCCAGTATGGAACCTTGTGTTTTTTCTACAGTACTGCATAGAAATGATGAGTATTCCTACTGCCATTTCACTGCTTGGTATCTACCTGTTAGGTAGCTGTTAAACCAGGAGGAGAGGAGGGGAGAGACCCAAAGAGTGCAGTTTTAGTAATAGTTTGTGATGAAATACAGTGTTTAATACTTTGAATAAGTCTAGGAATAAGGGCATTACTAGATTTCCAGTATTTCTCTTTTTGTTTGTGGTATCAGCAAAATGAAGTAGGCAGTAGTGTTGCTGTGGCTGGCATGAAAACTGTTGTGTGGGGGAGACAGGATTGTTTTATGATGAGGTATTGAATTAATTGGGAATGGATGCATTTGTCTAATATTTGAGATAATGGTGACAGGATGGCAGTTAGTCTGAAGTTGAAGTAATCAACCAGAGGGTCCTCCTTTATGATGAGGAAGTATGTGTGCCTTCTTCCAAATAGCTGGGATATGAGATTCTAGAATGGATCTGTTTATGTGTATAGATATTGAATATGGCAGAGTTTCAGCTACATTTTTTTTATGAATTCAGGAGGAAGGTTGTCTGCAGCAGAGCTTGAGTTGTTTAGGAGATATTTTTTTATGGCGGAGGTAGGTGCAGGTTTGAGTGAGAAGTGAACATTTATGGGTGTTTGTTGGTGGGGAGTTGATGTGATGGCAGTGTTTTGATAAGTAAGGCTACAGATGGAAGGAAATATTTGTTAAATTTATTAACAACTGTTGATGAAGTATCTTCTCGGTAAGGAGTCGGTTTTTGACCATGGCCTGGATTTAGTAGATTTTGGAACAGTGACCAGAATCTTTTGATTATTTAGGTGTGCCTGCTCTAAGTTTCCAAAGTGGAGCTTTGTGTCATGCCTTATACAGTGTTTGGTTTTATTTCTTAGTTTGTAGTTTCAAAGCTTTTCCTGGGATTTACTGGTGTGCCATGCTTTCCAGGCACTGTTAGTTGCTTACTGTTTTTAGATAGCCATGCTGGATAGGAGGATGTTCATTCAGTATACTGGTAAAGGTTTTGTTAAAGTCAAGAGTGGCTTCATCTAAGGGAACAATTTTTAACATATTCCAGTTGTATTCCTTGAGACTGGAGATGACACTGTCTACATTAAAACTGGATAGGTTGCACACATTCTTGTATATGTGATGTTTTACTTGATTGCAAACATGCCTATTCACAAAATTGGGCAGGTCATCACTTAGGTTGTCGGACAGTGCATCATAGTTATAGATATTACTGGATTTAATTGAGAGAATGCTTTATAAAGTAGACAGCTTTGGGGAGGATTTATATCTTGTTGGTGTATTGATGAGCTGAGAAAAAACATACAAGTTAATAGTGGTAGTGAGGGGTATCAGATACTGTTTTGGCCCAGTCGATGTTAACATCCTCACCAATGATGGTTTCTTGGGCAGTATTGGCAGATGCCCAGGATAGTATGTCCTCTGCTTAGCTGATATTATTGCCCTGGAAATATATAAGGCTGTGATTCATATGGTCTTATAAGAGTTTAGTTTTAGTAAGGCAATAAGAATTTCTTTATTATTGAATGAGGGATGCTGTTTTCTGATAAATGGACATGTTCAGGTGTTTTGGGTATATATATATATATATATATATATATATATATATATATATATATATATATATATAAAATGCATTTTATTGTTTTTACTGAATTAATCTGATGTATTTTATAAATGTTAATTTTTTTACTCTTACCATATTTACTCTGTATTCCTATGATGTAATCTGAAATTTTTATGTGAAATGTGTACTATGTATTTATATTTTTCTGTAGCTTTTCTCCCCAGGACTTCATTGAAAACAGGTTCCTTTGTGGCCCATTGGACCATCCTGGCAAACAAACTGCAAATAAAAATAAAAAAAATAATACCAACCTCAAATGCTTTTTTGGAAATGTAGCCTGCTCAGAGGATATTATATCCTGTGGGTAGTACTTCAGTGACTTTGACTTTGGGTTTTAGCCACTTTTCTGTGATACCAAGGATGTCAAGGTTGTAATGAGATATGATAGCATGTGGTTCAGTTACTTTGTTACAGATGCTTGTAAGGTTAATGTTTATAAACTTTAGACCTATTTTACTTGAGTTGCAGGAGTGAGATGTTACACTCTTAGTGGTTGCGTGGGTCATTATGGGAGAGACTTTTGTGGCTGGACATGGGTTGAGACAAGTGTCACAACATAGCTGAAGACTGGATAGGGAGATCTGGAATACACAATGCCACTTGGTTTTAAATTTGCTCTTTGTGATTAATTTGTGGGTTGGGTTACTTACTTTCATATATGTTTGTTTGAAAAAATGGATATGAGAGGTTCTGAATGTTGTGGGCTATACTAAATGAAATATGGAAGTAACTGCCATTCAGAGCAATGGCAGGTGTATGGTAAGTAGCAATGTCAGAAAGTGATTCATGTCTATTTTGTGTTATTAAATAAGCTATGACAAATAGAAGGGCTCTGGTAGAAATTAATGGATAAACATTGGATTTTGGTGAAAATTACTCTCCAATTTTGAGGATATGTGTTCTCAGGGTAGGATATATTAAGTATAGAGATACAGAGGCAAAGCCTCCTGTGTGGACTATTTGGAAAACATTTCCCCCCATTCACTCAAGTCTTTAATCTATGTTTTCTTTTCAGTTTTCACTAAAATGGGTCGTCAGTCCAGCATGTCTCACATAATCACATATGCCTTTCAACTGTCCCAGACTTCACAGAATGTTTGCATTTTTGCCTCATACTTTTGGTCATTTTCTCATAACATGTATTGGTATTCTGGCAAATCATTAAAGATTAAAGTCAATAAATAATGACAGACATTTGAGGTTCAGAATTCATATTTTTCAGACAATTTCATTTCTTTTCTTTATCAATTGCTTTTGTTGACAGAAGTAGCCCAACCTGGCTCTGGTAGTCCCTTTTCAATAGATTCCTGGTTAAAAAGAGACAAAATGTGAAGCTTAAAGTTACAATATGAACATACAATAACCGAGGTAGCTATACTACAGAAAATCTACAGTCAAAAAATATAGTGTCATTACATATAACTGCATGACAATTTGGCATGCAAATTGATGTTAAAAATGTTAATTTACAATGTTACATCTGTGGGTAGGAACAAAGCCAGTAGACTTATATTGAGAATTAGTTTTGATGAGGTATATTAGGGGAAGTGTAGCTCTGTAAGAGCTGAGGTAGCCTATCCTGGGAATGTGCATGAACAGAGCCAAGTGTTTTTTAATTGTTGATTTGGCAAGCTTTTAAATCCTGATTGGTTGGCTTGCTGTCTGATGTTGACAGGGATAGAATTTCATATTTTGGAGACTTAATTTGAGTACAGGCACAGACAAGCAGAGTTATGGGTTTTAGTTATGGTTAACAGGGACTTGTCTATGGAAAGATTATGCAGGGTTGTAAGGGTTCAATAGGATTTTCTGTGCAGGACAGGTTTGTGGTTTGTAGAAGATATTTATTGTTTATTTATTTAGTTAACATTTGTTTATCGGGAAAGTCCAACTGGGATGTAGCCCATTTTGAGTGGAGGTCCAGAGAGAAAAGCTCCACAGACAGTTTACAGCATGAAATTAAATTTAAAATTAAAGTTAAAATTGAAATTAAAAACTCTACAGACTTTTGACAACATTACATAGTGGTGTTATATATTCTAGCAATAACCCACGCCTGGGTTTGGGTAATGCTGGATTTACCCACGGTTGGTGTGGTTTGGTCATGAGGACGAAGCCTGAATGGCCAAACAAAGACAACGGTGGGTAAATCCAGCATTACCAACACCCAGAAGTGGGTTATTGCTATTATACAATGACATTGTTTAACAAAAAAAAAAATTACTTTTTTTTAAATAATAGCATTGTATAATGCCTCCTTGCTGCCCTTCTGCAGCTGTTTGGTATTCTGCGGCAGTTCTGATGTACTGCGCATGCATATGCTTATGCAGTACATCAAAGCTGTGGGCAAAAGCAATGGAGAAAGCAAGAGCTCTGTTGCTTTTTACAACCTGACTCGCTATGTTAAAGTAGTTTAACATAGCGAGGCAGCTTTAAAAAAAGCAACCGAGAATCTCTGTTGCTTTTTTTAAAGCTGTCTCGCTATGTTAAACCCATTTAACATAGCGAGACAGTTTTGAAAAATGCAACGGAGAAAGCAAGATCTCCGTTGCTTTTTAAAGTGTCTCGCTATGTTAAATGGGTTTAACATAGTGAGACAGCTTTAAAAAAAGCAACTGAGATGCTCGGTTGCATTTTTTGAAGCTGTCTCGCTATGTTAAACTCGTTTAACATAGCTAGACAGGTTGTAAAAAGCAACGAAGATCTTGCGTTCTCCATTGCTGTAAAAAAAAAAAAAAAAAAGAGTTATACTAATGGAAAAAGTCCGTGCGACCGAACCTTTTTCCATTACTATAACTCTGATTTACAATGTGCGCGCTGACCAATGAGTGTGCACGTTTTGGAATATTAATGGGGGGCTCATTGTATAATAGATATTATAGTGGTTTGAACATCCTTCCATAGATACAAGACATCTCAAGACCCTGTAGACATTGATGTACACTTAGTATGAAATATGATATACAGTGGTTGATCATCCTTACAGCATTACATTTAGAGCAGTCACATTACTTATAGTTCAAGGTAGCATGGGTTATTTAAAACAGCCAACTGAACAGGGGGTAAGAGGAAAGAAGGGCGGAGTGGATGGTTAGGAAGAGGCATATGTGTTATTGGTGAGACAATGGAATAGGAAGATGGGGTATGAGTAAAAAGTGTGAGAAATCTACAAGATTAGGTATTTAAAGGGTCTATATTAGAACCACAAAAAGTCAGTTAAGCGAACGGCTTTCACATCGAAAATGCCATTCGTCGAACTCGCTTTTATAGTGGGCTGCACCCCCCCCCGCTAATTATATATACCAACTCTGAGATCGCACTACATTAAGGAAAGGGCACATTTTCTGATCTTCACTGTACCATGATCTCACAATAACAGTTAGTTGAATGGCATTTTCAATGTAAAATGCCATTAGCTGAACCGAGTTTTCGTGGTTCTAATATAGACCCAAATAGAAAGGAACTGGCTTGGTTAGTTAAAGACTATGGGTATAGAATTTAGTCAGGGATAGCACACGGGCAAAGCCATTTGTTATTGAGGAAGGTCCTAAGTAGGTTTTTAAATTTGGTTGGGTGCACAATGGTTTTGATATCCTGTGGTATAGTGTTCCGAAGTTCAGAGATGTAATTAGAGTACAGGACTCACCAGCTGTGTTGTTGGGTTTGGTTACCTGTAGTATGGATTTATTTGAGGATCAGAGTACTCAAGAGGTGGCATAGGGTTGGAACAATTTTTGAAGGGCAGGAGTTTGGGCAGATAGGTGTACCAGTTTGTGGGCAGTAAGGAGTTGGAGATAGGTTAGGTGACAGGGTAGTTCTAACCAAATTAGTTGTAAGGCAGAGCAGTGGTGAGACCTGTGGGTGGGAGCTAGTGGTAAATTTAGCAATTTTATTGTAGAATGTGTCAAGTTTGATCAGAGTGGTTTTGTTTAGATTGGTGAATATTGAGGAGGCAAGTAACAGTGTGGAGGGTAGGTGAGATCTGGCAATAGCCTGCCTAGTGGTGACTGTGAGGAATGGTTTGTCTGTTGAGAGCACCTAGTATTGAGTGTCTCTTTTTGATAGATTGAGAAAGGTGATCAAATCTCACCTAATACTTTTGTTTGATTATGGTCAGTATTATAGTATTGTTGGAAGAATGTATTTGGAATGATGTTGGAGGGACACGTGATATGGTGGGGTAGACTAAGATGAGTTTTGTTTTGGATGGGTTCAGAATTGGTTGAACATTTGGCAACCAGTCTTTGACAGCAAGGAATGACTGTTGTGTCTTTGCTTTGAGTTCTTTTAGGGTAGGTGCAATGCAGATGACAGTAGAGTCATCAGCATATTGGACAATAGAAGCTAGAGTAGTAGCTGTATGGAGCTTGTAAGTAAAGATAGTGATTAGTAAGGGCCCTAGAGAACCCCCATGGTAACAGGTAAGGGGGAAGAGAGGTTGTGCTTCCACCTGACAGCTTGCTGTTGGTTAGTTACATTGCTATGGAGTTGTGAGTGAGGAAAGGCTGAGTTTTAGACTGGAGAGTTCATTGAGTAGTTTCTGATGGGGAAACAGTATCAAAATCTTTGAACAGGTCTAAGAAGATGGAGGAAACAAGATTCCCTCCATCTCTATGGAGGCTGATGGCATTGGCAAAGCTGAGTAGAGCTGTTGTGGTACTATGATCAGGGCGGAAACTGAGCTGAGTGCTGCTAAGGAGGTTAGTAGATAAGCTGTAGTTTAGGAGCTGTGTATGAATCAATTTTTCTTGGATTTTGGATAGGGGGTATAAGATAGCTGGATTTGAAGTTGGAGAACTCAATAGAGGTGCCACCTTTGTGCAGTGGAATTACACAGGATATTTTCCAGATTACAGGCATAGATTGATTGGTTAATGAGAATTGACACAGGATAGCAAAAGGCATTTGCAGCAATTTGTAGGAATTCTGTTGGGAGGTTGTCGGCTGCCAAAGATGTGGGCTTTAGCTTGGAGATTAAGTTTGTTTATGGTGTAAGTTTTAACAGGTTTAAACAAAAAAGGTGTCCGTGGTGTCTGTGGGTATAGTTGGGATTGTGGAGAGGATATTACAGTGGTTTTTAATATTTGGGCATATGGAATTTGTGAAGAAAGAGTTACATTGTGCTACTATACTGTCATTGTTGGTGGATGAAGGGCAGGGTGTAGTAGATTGACCTGGTTACAGGAGCTTGTTTATGGCTAACAACTAAATGAATAACAGTATGAGTAGTTAACTGGGTGATTAAACATTTAGGCTGGCTTAAATTTCCACACTATCACTTAAAAGGATAGGCAGTAATAGTATTTTTTAGACTTGTTAGTGGTGAGGTTAGCTATCTTGTTATAGCATTGATTTATTTTTGTTAGTAGAGATTGCTACAGGTTGGGGGCAGCATATAGGAGTGAATAACATAACAGTGAAAGTAGGAGAGATCCAGAAGCTAATTTATTTTTATTTATTTAATTCTGGGCATTGCTAGTTAAAAAGTGTTTGCTACAATCTAGGTGTCCAATTTTACTGTTGGTTTTATTAATGGCGTGTTGTATTTCAGTATCAAATTTTATGTGCTTATATCTAATATCACCAAGTACCTTTTTGTGGAACACAGTTCAATAGGAGTATAGTTTGGTGAGGTGACAGAGAAATTATTTTTGTACAGGATTCAGTTTTTATTGTAAAATCAGTAACTTGGTTTTCTTACAGTCAGTAGGAGGTGAGAATTGTTGAACCAAGTTTCTATAGAATAAAAAAAAATTGGGCATCTTTTCTTGGAGTTGGAGGGAGTTTGTTGTGGTTATCAGTGTACTATCATCAACATACTGAATGACAGTTGTGCCATTAGAAGCAGTGTAACAGTCATTAATAAAAACGTTAAACAGTATGGGAATGAAGGGTAGGACCTTGTGGCACTCTGAGATGGACAAGAATTGCTATTGTTCTTTCTGGTATTTTTTAGTCTGTTAGAAAGGTAACTATGGAAAAAGTATAAAAAGTGAGTCTCGCTGCTTAGTGAAAGTGGTCTATGGTGAAGAACCTGATGAGATAGTGTCAAATGCCATAGATAAGTCAAGGAATAGAAAGGAAACAGAGCTTGCAGGGTCCTTGTAGAAGTTGATTTGATGGGTAAAACTAAGGACATCTGTGGTAGGGCCTGTACGTGTGCTAAGCAGAGGTAAGAAGATGATCTATTATGTGTTTTAGAAGTTGTTGCTGCATATACTTTCAGAGGATTTTTGATAATGAAGAAAGTATGGTTATAGGGTGGTATTTTCGAATTGTGGAGTCTCCTCCTTTGTTGTAAGGAAAAAATGAATTAATTTTTACAGATAGTGAGTACTTCTTTTTCTTTTATAGATCTGTTTATGACACTGTAGACAGGGTATACTAAAGGTTCAGCAGCCATTGTAATGCATCCCAAGAGTAGCATGTCATCAGTTAGTGCATTTAACTTGACATACTTTTTAATGGTGGAGATATAAAGTGGATTGGTTGATGGTTGCTGTGAGGTAAGTAACTGAATCTATGAAGTGTGAGCTGAATTGTTTAGTAATAGGGTTATAGAAAAAAAAACATGCTAATGCAAAACTAGGTATTCTAGCAACTTTCGAGGTTTACAGGAGTAATATTAAAAAAAAAATATGTCCCAAAGTTTGGGTTTTTTGTTAAGCTGTCATTTCTGGCTTTGTCTGAATTCTTGTGCTACAAGTTTCAGAAGTATACAGCTCATCCTCCATGGTTATCTATAATTGGATAATCTCCCATTAATGTGCCCCTTGATAGCCATTTGAAATTTAGCACATTAATTTAAATGTATAGCAATGTGCTGTATAGAATCATTATAAGAACATATTATACAGTATATCATTTTCTGAAATGGTGCAAGTAAATATTTTTTGAATTAGCAGTGACAGTTATAGCACTAGTTAGCTGTACAAGTCCACTGTGTATAGCATTAATAAGGTATCTGTCACTAGTTAGCTGTACAAGTCCACTGTGTATAGCATTAATAAGGTATCTGTTAAGCAGCAGGCCTGTTAAACTAAATAAAATGAAGAAGAAACTACCGCTGGCACATAATGGATACGAGGTTTAAAATATGAAGTTCCGCAAAGTTTTACATTATTTTGCTTCCTATGCAATAGTAAAATGATAAGCATTTGGAAATTGCTTATAAGGCATGCAGGAGTTCAAAATTATTGTGTGTCTTGAACTTAAAAGACCCATATGCCACAGGTAATATGCATATTGTTTGACCTAGTAATATTAACTGGAAAACTAATCTGGTTTTCAAAGAGGGACTGTTCCAGCTAGAGGAGAACGCTGGCAAAATATTGGGATAGTTCTGGCATTCACTGGCTTTAAGCTGGGGCTTGTAAGTGCATGTGAAATAGAAAATATTATATTTCTCATTAGCAATACTGAACTCTAGTTCCTTGCTGAATTTTGGTTATACACATGCATGCAATTTTACAGACTATTCCTTAAAATTGCAGTGTTGATTAAAACCAAGACCGCAGTTACAAACAAAAATGTGCATTTCAAAGATGTACTTTTTTAGTTCCATTAATTAAAGAAGAGTGACATATAATGTGGTTATTAGGAACTACATTAAGTTGGGAACAGATGCAAAATCTTGTTACTTTAAAGAAAAAAAAATGTTATATTATGAAGAGGGAAACTACAACATAAGCCTGTTATGTCGCAATCGTCTATCAGTATGACTATCGTTAGTCTGTCATACAAAAAACTCCAATAGGTTTGTGTTTGGTAGTAAATCTAAACCTAACTTCAGACATCAGCCTGAGGTAGGATTTCATTGGCTACATTTAACAACTGGCAACCTTTCCCTGTGCATTAAAGGAAAATTGATCACTGCAACACATATTATTCATCACGCAGCTGAATGTCTTAATGACTTAGCTTAAGTCAGGCACAGGTCTTGTTCATTATGATGCATGAAACAATTAAGTGCAGTGCTTTTAAGCAGCCCTAACCATCATCAAGACAAACTGTGCAAATTCCTGTCTTTTATCATAGGATCACATGCATTCAGCTGCAATTCCCAAAGTGCCTGTCATATTATTTTTGTTAATATGAGGTACCTCTAGGTGGAATGAGGCTTTCTCGTTACAGTTGTTTTGACATTTAAGAAACTGTATATTCTGCTTTACTTAATCAAAGGTGTTGAGTATCTTAGCTTATATTTTACAGTCATTCACACACATGCATATTCATTTGTGGTCACACATGTAGGTCTACATCCATACCTACCACACATATATATCTATATCCCTATGCATATATCTAGGTGTGTGTGTGTGTGTGTGTGTGTGTGTGTGTGTGTGTGTGTGTGTGTGTGTGTGTGTGTGTGTGTGTGTGTGGCTAGATGTCACAGGGTATGGGAGTCCTGGGTTCAATTCCCAGGCAAGGGTAAAAGTTTTCTTTTCTTAATGAACTGTGTTACATATGTGTGTATGTATGAGTGTTTTTCTTCTGTCGTTTTATCAAATGCCATTTGGATGACCAGTGTGAGGGTCAAAGTAATGGATAGCCAAAGGGTCAAAACGTTAAGGGAAATATGAGTGGGGTTGGAGTGGTTGAAAGCATTTGTGCATGCATGTGTTGGAGTTAGGGTTAGGTCGAGGATAGGTTTTGTATGTTTGTGTGCACATGTGTGTGTGTGTTTGTGTGTGTGTGTGTCTGTGTATTTTAAGGTTAGGGTCAGGATTAAGTAAGGGGATAGATGTAGTGTTTCTAGTATGAGTTTGTGTGCCTGAGTGTGTCTTGTTTAGTGGTAGTGTTAGGGTTGGGAAAAGGGGCAGCATTAGGGTTATTGTTATCACCCATTACTAAGGTGGTGCAGGGAGATGTATATGTACATGCCTACATCTACATACATACACACACACGCACACACACACACACACACACACATACCTACCCACCTACATACACGCATGTATATTTATATCTGTATTTATCTGTGTGTGTATATATATATATATATATATATATATATATATATATATATATATATATATATATATATATATATATATATGGGTCTGCTTTGATTCACTGAAAACTTATTTCACTGAATTTCAATTCACCCTCAAAAAATTGCTGAAAGCTCAAATCACTGAAAACTTATTTCACTGAATCACATCTCACTGTATGTAAGTACTGTTGACCAAATAAAACGTATATGCCCTTTTCCCCACTGTAGTGAGATCCTGAGGTTAATATATATAGCTGGGTGGTGTGGGGGCATGGGGAGGCATAGCACCGCACCTACTTAGCTTTTATATTTATGAATCTCATTTCACTGAAAGCTAACAATATAAAACCAAAAGTAGGAGGGGGCTCTGCCCCCACACCCCCTAAATATATATGCTAACTCCAGGATCTCACTATAGTGGGGAAAAGGGCATATACGTTTTATTTGCCCAACAGTACATTCAGTGAAATGTGATTCAGTGAAATGAGTTTTCAGTGAATTGAGCTTTCAGCTATTTGGTGCAAGTGTTTTGAAATTCAGTGAAGAAATGACTTTTCAGTGAATCAAAGTAGTCCCATATATATATATATATATATATATATATATATATATATATATGACAACTATAAATATGGCTAGATAGATAGAGATAGAAATATGTTGGGACACATGTAGATTGGTATTAATGCAGACAGTCTCTTGAATCAGTTCTCCTGGATGGTGTTAGATTTGTTTTATAGGAGCAACAGAGATGAAGAAGTTGTCTGTCTTTGGACTTTGGTGGGAGGGGGGTCCCCAAAACAAAATGGTTTATATTCAGTGTCAGCTTTGCATCATGGCTCCAGATTGTGTCAAAATATACAATATGTACAGAAAATTAAAAAGGTTGATGAGGATAACAATCTAGCAATATTTTTTGTTTATAGTCAGTAGCATATTATCACACTGTAAAAAAAAAATCCTTCCAGTCTCTAAAGGTTAATGGCAGCAAGAGGCCAGCATACTCATTTAAAAGCCTCCTCATGGATAAGAAAGCAGTAAATGTTCATAACTTAATAAGTTGCTTGTAGGTGATAGACCAGTTAAGACTTCTGAAGCTTAGCGACTGCAATACCAGTGGTGTCCAACTAGTTACTTCTAATGTATATAGGAGACAGGGGGTTAGCCCTGGGTTAAAGCTGTGGTTTCCTGTGCATTTTTTATTTGATTTGATGACAGTGAGAGATGTGTTTAGTGTTACTGAAAGTGGGAATTCACTAAAGATGTATGAAATTCTTTGGAAGAAATATTTGCCATACCAACGAATCTTATTTATGTTGCAATATAGGTTTGGATCCCTTGGTTTTATATTTTTGTTATGTCCAGTTTTTCTGATGTATAGTAAATAAAATAGTATTATTATTTATTTATTTGCAGTTGGTTTACCAGGATGGTCCATTGGGCTGAGATGAGCCCATTTTCAATGAATTCCTGGGGAGAAAAGCTCCAAAGTACAATGTATATAATAAACACACACTAAGAGTGCAATCTGTATAATAAACACATTTTTTTGAAAAATACAGTGATGCAGATACAAATACAAACATATTTGAGAATGTGACTTTTAAAAATAAAGAGGAAGTATAAAGAAGCATAAGTATTATTCACAAAATGTTAGTTCCTACAATACAAACAGAAATAAAAACATTTATTAGGTATTTACTAGTGTATGAGCTCCTACTGATAAAAGATGATAATAGGGGAAGGAATATAAAGGTTGTATGGGTAATTTAGTAGGGAAGGGAGCTAGACCAGGGATGAGGAGAGAGGGAAAAATTAAAGCTGAAAGGAAAGGTGAGGTGGATATTTAGTAGTAGGGAGGGAAGAGTGAAGGAGACGAGGGATAGTGAGAAAGGGTGAGTTTCAGATTTAGTTTATGTAAGATGTGAGCAGTACCATTCCCAGTGGGATGTTAGATGTGAATGAAGCAAGGTTTTGAAGGAGGAGCGACTGCCAGTGGATCAGCATTTTGTCATTTACAATGTTACAGGCCAGGCATAGATCCCTTTAGGTTTCTGAAGGAGACCAATAAGAGAGAGAGGGCCTATTGACACTTTGCATTACACAGGATACTCTTATGTGGGATTTTTTTTAAACAATAGGAACTGCTGGAGTTTTTTTTCATTCAGTTAGGTCTTTGGACATGTACATGTGATAAGGCAGATTGAATTCTATATGGGCTTGGTGAGTAATAAGTATAAGTGAATAATGATGTCTTTTGACCAAAAGCATACGCCCTTAATAATTTGTTGGGTGAACTTAAAAACTTTCCTAATACCAACATATGGATAGTGGTCAAAGGTTTGTTATTGCTGAACATGCATTGGCATTTAATGAAAGTGTCTATTTTGAGGAGCTGTTGTTTATATGGTATGTATGTGTGAGTGCTAGTTTCCTTAACTGTGTTATGCTACATTTCATATCATGAGTTTGTTAAAGTTAGATCCTCTTGGAGGTTCTATACTGCCATGCCCACATTTATTCTTGTATGCAGTCCTTAACCACCCTACCCTTGCTCATAAGCCCAGCCTTGCTATTTACTTTGTTAAAAAGTTTTTCTGTAACAAAACTGCTATTGTATGCATATGTATAAATATATATATATATATATATATATATATATATATATATATATATATATATATGGATCTAGGACGTTTGCTCGACTGAGCAAATGACCGAAATCCAAATGGCCGGGCATACTTATGCGAAAGTGCTATTCACCGAAGTAGCACTTTTGCGTAAGTATGCCTGTTGCTGAGGTTGTACTACGGTGCGGGTAAGTGAAATTTCACTTTTCCCCACTGTAGTGCAGTCTCAGAGGGAGAATATTAAAGTGGGGGGGGTGTGGGGGCACAGCCCCCCACATGGGGGGGTGCAGGTTAAAATGTAAATGAAGTGTTTTTTTTTTCACACGCTTTAACAAAAGCGCTTTTTTGATAAAAGCACTTTTGTTAGTGTGTTTGGGTTTTATAGATTCGGACACTGGCTATCTGCCCTAGGGCATTTGTAAGCCTAGCCAGAGTGTGTTTGGCTTTCGCCACCCATTTTACATGAATGTTACTATGCCCTTTTTCGAGGTTAGTTTACTTTGCCTCTGTCTAACAGTGACACAGAAGTGATACCCGGGGTAAACCTACGATCTCCCATCCACTCATCAAGATTCCTCTTGAAGAGAGTCAGTGAGGGACTCTGCCTAACTTGGACTGGGATTTTATTCCAGAGTGAAGGGAGCCTCTGGGTTATGAATCTGTCCCTCCAGCATGTCTTATTTATTTCAGTGCTGAGGTTCAAGTCCCTCGAGTGCGTAGCTCGATGGGATTTGGATTTTCTGAGGTGCAGCATGTCCATTAATTCTGGGTTGGACATGGCTTTATACGTCAGGCACAGATCGCCTCTAAGCAGGCGGTATGCAACCGAGTAGAGCTGGAGTTTCTTTAACCGGGCAGCATATGGCATCTGTTTGAGCCCTTTGATCCTCTTGGTGAGGTACTTTTGGGGTCTTTCTAGTTGCTGCAGGTGTCTGGTGAGGTACATCCCGAAAGGGGCATTGTACTCAATTATGGGCCTAATGAGGGATGAGTAAAGAGGCACAATGACTCTCCTGATCTAGATGTGAATCCCTTCATGATTAGGTGGGCTATATAGAAGGTTTTTCTAACCACTTTGGCCACGTGGTTGCCAAATGAGAGATTGCTATCAACTTGGGTCCCCAGGTCCCTAATTACTTCTTCCGTACGTAATGGATTACCACCTATGTTGTAATTTGGGGGCACTTTGTTTTTGCCAAAGGGGATGACTATAAACTTTTTGGCGTTTAACTTGAGGCCATGGCTCTGGCACCAGTTATCAGTTTCTATGAGACCCTTTTGGAGGATGCTTGTGTCAGCTGGGGAGTCGATTATGGCACCCAGTTTGCAGTCATCTGCGAACTTGGTCAGCCACAGTCCTTCCGTGTTGGCCTGTACCTCCAAGAAATATATACCGAACAAGAGAGGTCCCAGGACTGAGCCCTGTGGGATGCCACTTGTAACTGGTTTGGAGTCTGACATGGCTCCAGCAATTCTGACCATGTGGGTTCTGTCCTTGAGCTAGTTTGCAACCCATCTAGTGACATAGGGGTTTATATTTAAGCTGGAGAGCTTATCTATGATGCCCGAGTGAGGTATTGTATCGAAGGCCTTTGCGAGGTCCAGGTAGGCTGTGTGGATCACCTTCCCCTTGTCAATGGCCTTGGTGACTGTTTCAAAGAAATCAACCAGGTTTAAGATGCAGGATCTGCCCTTAACAAAGCCGAACTGGGTACGATCCAGTGTCTGTAGGTCCCCTATATCTTTATTTATGAGTTCCATGATGATCCTCTCCATAGCTTTGCAGACCAAGCTAGTTAGGCTTATGGGGCGATAGTTTCCAGGATCGGTTGAGGCACCACCTTTGTGGAGAGGGACCACTGTTGCTGTACGCCACTCTTTGGGTACATAACCTGTAGTAAGGCTGAGATTGAACAGTAGCTTTATGTTGGGGTTCAGCTCTTCTTGGAGTTCATGTAGGACGCAGCCCGGGACACCATCTGGTCCCATTGATGCTGTGTTTTTTTGCTTTTGAGAGGGCGGCTCTTACCAGCGCATCTGAGATGTCAGGGGGGCAGCACTCTGCTGGGATAGATATTTGCTCTTTTGGGGGGGGGGGAAATTTGCACTGAACCTGTCAGCCAGGATGTTGGCAATGTCAGTGGGTTCAGTGTATTTTATGTCATTTGGACTAATTCTGAGCATATCTGGGAGTTCCCACCCAGGTTCCTAACATAACTAACGAAAGCCTTGTGAGTTTATGAGTGCCCATAGTTTTTTGCTAATACTGATCAGAGATGACTTCCCTTTTAGGGATTTTGCTCTATCATGTAGTAGCTTCCTACTTCTATTGTATAGTTTGTTTATGGCTGGGGTCCA
This sequence comes from Protopterus annectens, assembly GCF_019279795.1. Lineage (NCBI taxonomy): Eukaryota > Metazoa > Chordata > Ceratodontiformes > Protopteridae > Protopterus > Protopterus annectens. The sequence continues at coordinate 291,569,089 of NC_056743.1, forward strand.
CCAGACAGGATGTCTGCCTTTGGGGGATTGAGTCTTGGTTTTATTTGGGATTGCGTGATCCATGCATTCCTGAAGGTGTTCGTAGAATGCGTTTATAAAGGATTCTGCGGTCTGAGCCGTATTTTCCACAGGCCCGGGGGCTTTGAAGGATTCTACCTCAGTTTTGAGGAGTGTGAAGTTTGCTTTAGAGAAGTTTTTCACTGTGGTTTTCTGGGCAGGGGGTGGGGTCAGGATGTGGATATCCAGTGAGATTCATTTATGGTCTGATCTTACCAGTGTGGGATACACTTCTGGTCTGGAGCATGGAGTCCCCATGTTGGTGATGATCAGGTCCAGTATGTTTTCCCCTCTTGTGGGAGTGGTGACAAGTTGTTCCATAGCATTTGAGTTTATAAATTCTAGGAACCTTTGGGCTAGGGTGTTGGAGCTAGAGTAATGCTCTCAATCTATGTTTGGGTAGTTGAAGTCGCCCAATATATTGGTGTTTGGAGAGACCTTCATATTTTCCAGTGTTCTCAGGAAGGCCGAGTGGGGTTCCTGGGTTTGGGAAGGTGGTAAACTGGAAGGCAGTTTTACCCACTGTCAGTTGCTCACGGATAGTCTCTGATGCTTCGTGCTGTGCTACCAACCTGGAGTTGTGGGTATCTTTGAAGAATATTGATACTCCCACTCCTTTTGTGGTTCGGTCCGAGTTTTGGGACCAAAAAGCATGGTATGAGGTATAACCTGGTAGTGCTGGGGTGCTTTTGGGAGCCTTGAACCAGGTTTCTGTTACTGCACAGATATCGATGTTCTCCATGCTAAATATATAATTGTATATATTATATATATAATTGTATATATTATATATAATGTACTATTATGCAGACAGTATATCTGCAAGTCATTGGTAAGATTTTGTTTTCCTTTTGGGGTTTACCTGATTTTGGCAAGTTTCTTTCACATTAGTATAATTTTGACATACCAGCATTGATATAAGGTTTATCTGATATTTTTGGAAATTGATGATTAATACCATTCTCATACATATATAAAACAACCAAGGAAGTTCCCAGTCCTCTGAATCATGGATCACCATCATTCATAAAGGCAGTGCTTGTAAAGAATGCCTGTAACATGTGGAAAAACTGTTTCACTGTGAATGTAAATTGGTAATTGTACTGCTTCATTTATCTTTTTTTCTCAAATATGTTGAATACTAGGCCAACTGTAAACATTGCACATAGTTATATACTCAAAATTCACATTAGAATGTTTACAATATTTCATGTGTTTAAATTTAATAAACATATTTGAACAAAAAAGAGACTGTTTCACTTTTTGGCCTTATCAGTACAGCATAAAGAGTAAAAATGTTACAAAGTATTTAAACTCTTATGTTGATCAGTTTTATGAAAATCTCAGCAAATGGAAATCAAGATGATCGTTTTATGTATAAAGTGGACAGCTAAATAGATACACAGTACAAGAAAAGAGTTCAGTTCTCTTGCAGAAAAGGCAGTGTTGGAAAAGAATTGAAAATTAATGATGAATAGGGTTGCATATCCTTATATACTACACCTTAAAATACCTCACATCTGACAGGTGAACATATAATTTCAGTGGACTACATTTTTATAAATCCTCTGATGAAGCTGCGGCGCTTGGGGACTGCAAAAACGACAGTTCCGATTTCATTTCTGAAGAAACGAAGCAAGTTGAAGCTTGACAATGGTTGACCTCAGATGAAAGATTTAAAGGATTATTGATTAAGAAATTTCTGAATTTACAGGTTCAACTATGAAAGGGAATCCCAGGCATAACTAATTTACAACAGGACCTTGCCAGAAATGTGTAAAAATAAGTTTCACATCTTGATACAGTGGAACACAAAGCGTTCTAACCCTTCCTTTTCTAAATATTTCTGATAAATTTGTCCCTGTACTCCCAGAAAATTAAGTAATCAGACATTGTTATAGTTTGTTATAAGCTAGCGACATAGATACAAAATGATTTTTCTATGTAGCTGAAAGGATGGTCACTAATGAAGCACTACTAATTCAGTGTCGGTGGTTTTACTACATTGTAGAAGATTTGAAAAAATATGTTCTTTTGCTGATAGCACAACTTTATGACACAGGTTTGACACACAAGACAACAGAGAAATTGTACAATTAGATTTGTCTAAAGCATGATAGCTTGTTTCAAAAAAGGAAAAAAAAAGATATAAAAATGTTAAAAAATACATACATCTGGAGGTCGATAATGTAAAGATAGTTTCGTCAGATGCCCTAAAGATTAGCAAACAGTTTTAAAATGCAGAAAAGCCTGGTGGATTGTATAGTAATTTGGAATCTTACACAGAAAATGCAAAGTTGCTGTCCCCTACTTTTGGTTTTTAGATCTTAAACTGTATGCAGGTTTGCCTAACTCTCTTTTGTAAGGAGACAGGCTAGTTTAGAGAAGGGTAATAATAAAAAACTATTCATTGAGCACTCAAATGTCACCATAGGTATGGTCACAGGGGAGGCAGGATTGCAAGAGCATCATTATTCCAGATAACTACTGTATTTTAAAAGAGGTGTTCATAAAAACATTAAGAATCAGATTAGAAATATAAACAAGATGGTGCAGGCATATTACACAGAGATGCATTTTGGCAAACATGGGGCCTAAAACTAACTTTCTGAGAAAGTTATGGTAGCCAAAACAGTGATATGATAGTTGTAAGTCAAACTGGGAAGTGCAACACACAAGTCTTTGATAAAGCAGATGTTTAACTATCCAAATAGTAGACTTGTGAAAGACGGACTACATTGATCTAACATCAAAGTATGTATTTACATGAAGGGCTCAGAAATGGAAATTCATAGCAATGAATATGCTGCACTGTACAATTATAAATGTGAACTGTGTTGCCCTGAGTAATTCTATCATCCAAATCATCATTAGTAACTCTTGAAAACTGGAGCCCTGTTAAATGAGCATGACTCATTAAAACAATAATTTAGTACCTTCCCAGCATATTTACTGCCACAATGGGGACAAACCAGAAAAAAGCAAATAGGCAAAATTCACAGTATTAACAGACAGCAGTCAGTAGTTGTATATATAAGCTTTGCACTTTGAATATACTGTTTCAGTCACAAGATTTAATATTACACACATAATTCCTCTCAGTCATGGTTGATGCATTTTCTTTTTAGTTCCTATGTCATCTTGTCTCTTAGGTATTTATTGCTTTTTTAAAAATACATGTTAATATGAGAATTCTTAAGTGTGATTATTGGTTATATAAGACAGTGTACAAATGTAATATTTCATCTCAGTTTCCTGCCCTGGCAACATTACAGAGCGAAAACTACATCTTTGTTTATGCTATTTCTGCCTGGTAATTTAGCTCCCTCTGCTGTTTAAAATGGAAAATGCTCACCAGAATAGATAATCTGGTACAAATATTCATTCTGACAGTTTTGGGTGTTATAAAGCATTTTGCTAGGGATATACAGACATTCTTACATACTAAAACAATAAGTAAGAAGGTCATTGAAAAAACAATCCGTAAAAACAAAATGAAAACTCCAGCAAAGCTAGAACTTCCACTGAGTGACCTCCCAAACCTCTTGTATATTGTAGACTCAGCAAAACTAGCACTGATTTTTTGTGACATATATTCTAGCAATTGATGCAACATCTGGTTCAGAGTGAGATCTCAAAGACATTGCAATACAAACTGCCATTCCTTCGGTGTGACTGGGCTGGAGGAATGCGAAGTCCTAATATTTGATTGTATCAAGAATCTGGCAATAATTACTTTAGGTTTGTAGGGATATGGATATTTTCTAGAACAGCATTAATGCTGTACCAATAAAACTT